>NC_042983.1:43091560-43217612 GCF_901001165.1 Salmo trutta | reverse complement strand
TAAGGAGCGAGAGAGTAGGGCTAAGGAGAGAGAGGGGTTAAGGAGAGAGAGAGTAGGGCTAAGGAGAGAGAGGGGTTAAGGTGAGAGAGAGTAGGGCTAAGGAGAGAGAGGGGTTAAGGAGAGAGAGGGGTTAAGGAGAGAGAGTAGGGTTAAGGAGAGAGAGGGGTTAAGGAGAGAGAGAGAGTAGGGTTAAGGAGAGAGAGAGTAGGGTTAAGGAGAGAGAGAGGGGTTAAGGAGAGAGAGAGTAGGGTTAAGGAGAGAGAGGGGTTAAGGAGAGAGAGGGGTTAAGGAGAGAGAGAGTAGGGCTAAGGAGAGAGGGGGATAAGGAGAGAGAGTGGTTAAGGAGAGAGAGGGGTTATCATAGTACCTGACTTGGTGAGTGGGAGAGTGAGGGATGTTGGGTAGTGTGTGTCAGAGCAGAACAAGATGTGTTGGCTTTTCTAAGAGACAGGAAGTATTTCATCAGCGTCGTATCGTGTTGTGGTTTGTCAGCGTTGTGGTTGGTTTTGGCGTGGTCTGAGAAACTGACTGAGTTAACACACACACACACACACACACACACACACACACACACACACACACACACACACACACACACACACACACACAACTAACCATTCATCGCTGCCTCTGCTGTGTTACTAACTAGTCCTTAACCCTGATCCTCTGTTAACTACTCCTTAACCCTGAGCCTCTGTTAACTAGTCCTAAACCCTGATCCTCTGTTAACTAGTCTTAACTAGTCCTAAACCCTGATCCTCTGTTAACTAGTCCTAAACCCTGAGCCTCTGTTAACTAGTCCTTAACCCTGATCCTCTGTTAACTAGTCCTAAACCCTGATCCTCTGTTAACTAGTCCTTAACCCTGATCCTCTGTTAACTAGTCCTTAACCCTGAGCCTCTGTTAACTAGTCCTAAACCCTGATCCTCTGTTAACTAGTCCTAAACCCTGATCCTCTGTTAACTAGTCCTAAACCCTGATCCTCTGTTAACTAGTCCTAAACCCTGAGCCTCTGTTAACTAGTCCTAAAGCCTGATCCTCTGTTAACTAGTCCTAAACCCTGAGCCTCTGTTAACTAGTCCTTAACCCTGATCCTCTGTTAACTAGTCCTAAACCCTGATCATCTGTTAACTAGTCCTTAACCCTGATCCACTGTTAACTAGTCCTAAACCCTGATCCTCTGTTAACTAGTCCTAAACCCTGAGCCTCTGTTAACTAGTCCTAAACCCTGATCCCTGGTTTTCTAATGTTCTACTACTGATGCTGTTCTAATGTTCTACTACTGATGATGTTCTACTACTGATGATGTTCTAATGTTCTGATGCTGTTCTAATGTTCTACTACTGATGCTGTTCTACTGCTGATGCTGTTTTTATGTTCTACTACTGATGCTGTTCTAATGTTCTACTACTGATGCTGTTCTACTTCTGATGCTGTTCTAATGTTCTACTGCTGATGCTGTTCTACTTCTGATGCTGTTCTAATGTTCTACTACTGATGCTGTTCTAATGTTCTACTACTGATGCTGTTCTAATGTTCTACTACTGATGCTGTTCTAATGTTCTACTACTGATGATGTTCTACTCTTCGACTACTGATGTTGTTCTAATGTTCTACTACTGATGCTGTTCTAATGTTCTACTACTGATGCTGTTCTACTACTGATGATGTTAATGTTCTACTACTGATGATGCTCTACTGTTCTACTACTGATGCTGTTCTACTACTGATGCTGTTCTAATGTTCTACTACTGATGCTGTTCTAATGTTCTACTACTGATGCTGTTCTAATGTTCTACTACTGATGCTGTTCTACTACTGATGCTGTTCTAATGTTCTACTACTGATGCTGTTCTAATGTTCTACTACTGATGCTGTTCTACTACTGATGCTGTTCTAATGTTCTACTACAGATGCTGTTCTAATGTTCTACTACTGATGCTGTTCTACTACTGATGCTGTTCTAATGTTCTACTACTGATGCTGTTCTAATGTTCTACTACTGATGCTGTTCTAATGTTCTACTACTGATGCTGTTCTAATGTTCTACTACTGATGCTGTTCTAATGTTCTACTACTGATGCTGTTCTAATGTTCTACTACTGATGCTGTTCTAATGTTCTACTACTGATGCTGTTCTACTACTGATGCTGTTCTAATGTTCTACTACTGATGCTGTTCTAATGTTCTACTACTGATGCTGTTCTAATGTTCTACTACTGATGCTGTTCTAATGTTCTACTACTGATGCTGTTCTACTGTTCTACTACTGATGCTGTTCTAATGTTCTACTACTGATGCTGTTCTACTACTGATGCTGTTCTAATGTTCTACTTCTGATGCTGATCTAATGTTCTACTATTGATGCTTTTCTAATGTTCTACTACTGATGATGTTCTAATGTTCTACTACTGATGCTGTTCTAATGTTCTACTACTGATGCTATTCTACTGCTGATGCTGTTCTAATGTTCTACTACTGATGCTGTTCTACTACTGATGTTTTTCTAGTGTTCTACTACTGATGCTGTTCTAATGTTCTACTACTGATGCTGTTCTAATGTTCTACTACTGATGTTGTTATAATGTTCTACTACTGATGCTGTTCTAATGTTCTACTACTGATGCTGTTCTAATGTTATACTACTGATGTTGTTCTAATGTTCTACTACTGATGCTGTTCTAATGTTGTACTACTGATGCTGTTCTAATTTTCTACTACTGATGTTTTTCTAATGTTCTACTACTGATGCTGTTCTAATGTTCTACTACTGATTCTATTCTAATGTTCTACTACTGATGCTGTTCTACTACTGATGCTGTTCTAATGTTCTACTAATGATGCTGTTCTAATGTTCTACTACTGATGCTATTCTACTGCTGATGCTGTTCTAATGTTCTACTACTGATGCTGTTCTACTACTGATGTTTTTCTAATGTTCTACTACTGATGCTGTTCTAATGTTCTACTACTGATGCTGTTCTAATGTTCTACTACTGATGTTTTTCTAATGTTCTACTACTGATGCTGTTCTAATGTTCTACTACTGATGTTTTTCTAATGTTTTACTACTGATGCTGTTCTACTACTGATGATGTTCTAATGTTCTACTACTGATCCTGTTCTAATGTTTTACTACTGATCCTGTTCTAATGTTCTACTACTGATGCTGTTCTAATGTTCTACTACTGATGCTGTTCTACTACTGATGATGTTCTAATGTTCTACTACTGATGCTGTTCTAATATTCTACTACTGATGATGTTCTACTGTTCTACTACTGATGCTGTTCTACTACTGATACTGTTCTAATGTTCTACTACTGATGCTGTTCTAATGTTCTACTACTGATGCTGTTCTAATGTTCTACTACTGATGCTGTTCTACTACTGATGCTGTTCTAATGTTCTACTACTGATGCTGTTCTAATGTTCTACTGCTGATGCTGTTCTACTACTGATGCTGTTCTAATGTTCTACTACAGATGCTGTTCTAATGTTCTACTACTGATGCTGTTCTACTACTGATCCTGTTCTAATGTTCTACTACTGATGCTGTTCTAATGTACTACTACTGATGCTGTTCTAATGTTCTACTACTGATGCTGTTCTACTGTTCTACTACTGATGCTGTTCTAATGTTCTACTACTGATGCTGTTCTACTACTGATGCTGTTCTACTGTTCTACTACTGATGCTGTTCTAATGTTCTACTACTGATGCTGTTCTACTACTGATGCTGTTCTACTACTGATGCTGTTCTACTACTGATGTTTTTCTAATGTTCTACTACTGATGCTGTTCTAATGTTCTACTACTGATGCTGTTCTAATGTTCTACTACTGATGTTGTTCTAATGTTCTACTACTGATGTTGTTCTAATGTTCTACTACTGATGCTGTTCTAATGTTCTACTACTGATACTGTTCTAATGTTCTACTACTGATGCTGTTCTAATGTTCTACTACTGATGTTTTTCTAATGTTCTACTACTGATGCTGTTCTAATGTTCTACTACTGATGCTGTTCTACTACTGATGCTGTTCTAATGTTCTACTACTGATGCTGTTCTAATGTTCTACTACTGATGCTGTTTCAAATGTTCTACTTCTGATGCTGTTCTAATGTTCTACTACTGATGTTTTTCTAATGTTCTACTACTGATGCTGTTCTAATGTTCTACTTCTGATGCTGTTCTAATGTTCTACTTCTGATGCTGTTCTAATGTTCTACTACTGATGTTTTTCTAATGTTCTACTACTGATGCTGTTCTAATGTTCTACTTCTGATGCTGTTCTAATGTTCTACTTCTGATGCTGTTCTAATGTTCTACTTCTGATGCTGTTCTAATGTTCTACTTCTGATGCTGTTCTAATGTTCTACAACTGATGCTGTTCTACTTCTGATGCTGTTCTAATGTTCTACTACTGATGCTGTTCTAATGTTCTACTTCTGATGCTGTTCTAATGTTCTACTTCTGATGCTGTTCTAATGTTCTACTTCTGATGCTGTTCTAATGTTCAACTACTGATGCTGTTCTACTACTGATGCTGTTCTAATGTTCTACTACTGATGCTGTTCTAATGTTCTACTACTGATGCTGTTCTAATGTTCTGTTCTAATGTTCTACTACTGATGCTGTTCTAATGTTCTACTACTGATGCTGTTCTAATGTTCTACTTCTGATGCTGTTCTAATGTTCTACTACTGATGCTGTTCTAATGTTCTACTACTGATGCTGTTCTAATGTTCTACTACTGATGCTGTTCTAATGTTCTACTTCTGATGCTGTTCTAATGTTCTACTACTGATGCTGTTCTAATGTTCTACTACTGATGTTTTTCTAATGTTCTACTACTGATGCTGTTCTAATGTTCTACTTCTGATGCTGTTCTAATGTTCTACTTCTGATGCTGTTCTAATGTTCTACTTCTGATGCTGTTCTAATGTTCTACTTCTGATGCTGTTCTAATGTTCTACTACTGATGCTGTTCTACTTCTGATGCTGTTCTAATGTTCTACTACTGATGCTGTTCTAATGTTCTACTACTGATGCTGTTCTAATGTTCTACTTCTGATGCTGTTCTAATGTTCTACTTCTGATGCTGTTCTAATGTTCAACTACTGATGCTGTTCTACTACTGATGCTGTTCTAATGTTCTACTACTGATGCTGTTCTAATGTTCTACTACTGATGCTGTTCTAATGTTCTACTACTGATGCTGTTCTAATGTTCTACTACTGATGCTGTTCTAATGTTCTACTTCTGATGCTGTTCTAATGTTCTACTACTGATGCTGTTCTAATGTTCTACTACTGATGCTGTTCTAATGTTCTACTACTGATGCTGTTCTAATGTTCTACTTCTGATGCTGTTCTAATGTTCTACTACTGATGCTGTTCTAATGTTCTACTTCTGATGCCATGTTAATTATTTGGACACACTTCGGTCAAGCAGAATCCAAGTAATCAGATGCAGCTGTCAGGTTAGTTAGGGTCACAGATGGTTTAGGCCAGTGGTTCCCAAACGTTTTATAGTCCCGTACCCCTTCAAACATTCAACCTCCAGCTGCGTACCCCCTCTAGCACCAGGGTCAGCGCACTCTCAAATGTTGTTTTTTGCCATCATTGTAATTCTGACACACACACACACACTATACAATACATTTATTAAACATAAGAATTAATGTGAGTTTTTAGTCACATCCCAGCTCGTAGGAAGTGACAAAGAGCTGTTATAGGACCAGGGCACAAATAATAATATAATAATAATCAATCGTTTTGCTCTTTATTTAACCATCTTACATATAAAGCCTTATTTGTTCACATGCTAGTGAGGGCCGAGAATCATCCACTCTCACATCGGTACGTGGTTGCAAAGGGCATCAGTGTCTTAACAGCGTGATTTGCCCATGCAAGAAACTCTGAGCGCAGCCCAATCCAGAAATCTGGCAGTGGCTTCTGATTTACATTTACATTTTGGTCATTTAGCAGACGCTCTTATCCAGAGCAACTTACAGTAGTGAATGCATACATTTCATTTCATGCATTTAAAAAAATAAAAAATTGTACTGGCCCCCGGTGGGAATCGAATCCACAACCCTGGCATTGCACACACACCATGCTGGCATTGCACACACACCATGCTGGCATTGCACACACACCATGCTGGCATTGCACACACACCATGCTGGCATTGCACACACACCATGCTGGCATTGCACACACACCATGCTGGCATTGCACACACACCATGCTGGCATTGCACACACACCATGCTGGCATTGCACACACACCATGCTGGCATTGCACACACACCATGCTGGCATTGCACACACACCATGCTGGCATTGCACACACACCATGCTGGCATTGCACACACACCATGCTGGCATTGCACACACACCAAGCTGGCATTGCACACACACCATGCTCTACCAACTGAGCCACAGGGAATTCAATTTTCACAGAACCGCTTTTTGCAATTTCGATGAGGCTGTCCTGTTCAGATATCAGTAAGTGGACTGGAGGCAGGGCATGAAAGGGATAACAAATTCAATTGTTTGTGTCATCCGTTTCGGGAAAGTACCTGTGTAATTGCGCACCCAACTCACTCAGGTGCTTCGCTATATTACATTTGACATTGTCAGTAAGCTTGAGTTCATTTGCACACAAAAAAATCATACAATGATGGAAAGATCTGTGTGTTGTCCTTGTTAATGCAGACAAAGAAGAGCTCCAACTTCTTAATCATAGCCTCAGTTTTGTCCCGCACATTGAATATAGTTGCGGAGAGTCCCTGTAATCCTATATTCAGATCATTCAGGCGAGAAAAAACATCACCCAGATAGGCCAGTCGTGTGAGGAACTCGTCATCATGCAAGCGGTCAGACAAGTGAAAATGATGGTCAGTAAAGAAAACTTTAAGCTTGTATCTCAATTTTAAAAATGTGTCAATACTTTTCCCCTTGATAACCAGCACACTTCTTTCTGTATGTTGTAAAAGCGTTACATGGTCGCTGCCCATATCATTACATAGTGAATAAAATACACGAGAGTTCAGGGGCCTTTCGCTTTAACAA
This sequence comes from Salmo trutta, assembly GCF_901001165.1. Lineage (NCBI taxonomy): Eukaryota > Metazoa > Chordata > Actinopteri > Salmoniformes > Salmonidae > Salmo > Salmo trutta. The sequence goes on along the minus strand of NC_042983.1, from coordinate 43,210,531 downwards.
AGTTAACCATTTTCACTGTAGTGTCCAAAACGTTTTTCAAGCTGTCAGGCATTCCCTTGGCAGCAAGAGCCTCTCGGTGGATGCTGCAGTGTTCCCAAGTGGCGTCGGGAGCAACTGCTTGCACACGTGTTACCACTCCACTATGTCTCCCTGTCATGGCTTTTGTGCCATCAGTACAGATACCAACACATCTTGACCACCAAAGTCCATTTGATGTCACAAAGTTGTCCAGTACTTTAAAAATATCCTCTTATGTTGTCCTGGTTTCCAGTGGTCTGCAGAAGAGGATGTCTTCCTTAATTGACCCCCCATAAACGTAACGGACATATACCAGGAGCTGTGCCAGGCCCGCCACGTCTGTTGACTCATCCAGCTGTAACCATAGAATTCACTGGCTTGTATGTGAAGCAGTAATTGTTTCAAAACATCTCCTGCCATGTCACTAATGCATCGTGAAACAGTGTTGTTTGATGGAGTCATTGTCTGTATAGTTTTTTGGGCCTTTCCCCCAGCATTGTCCCATCCATATCCTCGGCAGCAGGAAGAATTAAGTTCCTCCACAATAGTATGGGGCTTGCCTGTCCTAGCCACTCTGTAGCTCACCATGTAAGATGCTTCTAGCCCCTTCTTATTAAAGGTATCTGTTGCTTTTATACATGTCTTACTACTCGAACGTCGTCTTTATTCTCGCTCAAAAAACTCCTGTGGCTTATTTTTCAAATTGTCAGGTTTCGTTTCAAAATGTCTGCGCAAGAGTGAAGGTTTCCCGCGAGAGAGTAACGGTTAATGTGATTGGATGTTAATTATTTGACTAGTCTTCCTGTATTTTTACATTGTGTTGTTATTTCGCTGAAATCTAGATGGTTTAATTGCATTTTTGGCAGTGAAACGAGGCCACTTAGGCGAGAGAAAAAAACTCACCCAAATGTATCGCCCTGTTGGAAAATCTAAACGGACTGTTTGAAAATGTGAAGAATTTTTTTTTTTTTTTTTTATGTGAATCACATTTTTATTTGGCGTACCCCCAGCGGCATAACACCCCAGTTTGGGAATACCTGGTTTAGGCATACAAGTCGGAAATGAGAGGGGTGAAATCGTTCGCCTAAATCATGGGAATCAACGCTGCTTGGCATCGATTTAAATAATCCTACATTCCAAAAAGAGATGACATGTAAATAGCATTTTGCTTAGCCAGCCATATTGGTTAAATCACCTAATATTCATAATGGTGCTTCATTAGCTGTATACCTATTAGTTTGTTTGTGAAACGATGAAGAAACATTGCTTATGCATGGTTAACAATATCTGACCTAAAGTATCAAACAGAAAACCATTTGTGCTGTACTACCTTTTTTTCTAGTTTCATTCCTCTTCGCCTTCACTTGTTCTCATTGCCTCTGGCAAGGCCCAAAAACTCAGCTTTATATTTAGTGTTTGTAAAGAATTTTTATTCAGCCAGCCAGGCATTGTATTCCACAGCTTTAAACCCCTAACATGGGTATCCAGACCGAGCCTTTGTGGTAATGCGTTGGTATTTTTAGCTGCAGTTCCCTGTTCGGGAACCATTCTCATCAGCTCAAACAATTCCTACAGAGTAGCCCAGGCAGCGTTCTCTGGCTGATGGGAACAGATCGTTCATGCCAGGAATCTGGAGACTATTTTTTTTGTCGGGGCACTCGGCCATCAAGACAGTTTTACATCTACCATGATCTCTTCTGTGAGGAAGAGGTTTAATTGAAGTTTACACATGCAATGAGTGTACATAACATTTCGATGACTGACCAGGTGAATCCAGGTGAAAGATATGATCCCTTATTGATGTTACCTGTTAAATACACTTCAATCAGTGTAGATGAAGGGGAGGAGACGGGTTAAAGAAGGATTTTTAAGTCTTTAGACTTTTAATGGGTATGGTTGTAGGTGCCAGGCGCACCGGTTTGTGTCAAGAACAGCTTGCTATTTGGTTTTTTCACGCTCAACAGTTTCCCGTGTGTATCAAGAATGATCCACCACCCAAAGGACATCAAGACAATTTGACACAACTGTGAGAAGCATTGGAGTCAACATGGGGCCAACATCCCTAAGGAAATCTTTCAACACCTTGTAGAGTCCATGCCCCGACCAATTGAAACTGTTCTGAGGGAAAAGGGGAGGCAACTCAATATTAGGAAGGTTTTGTACACTCAGTGTATGTGAACTTGCTCTCAACTGACTTACCTGGTGGTCATATAATGGACGTATCAAGTTGTTGTTGCCAGAAGTGCTGTCCTTCCATTGACTCAAGTAAAGAAAATCACTGACCCTCCCTGCTCTCTCTCCTCTCTCCAGGAGCACTGACCATCTCCTCTCTCTCCTCCAGGAGCATTGACCGTCTCCTCTCTCTCCTCCAGGAGCACTGACCATCTCCTCTCTCTCCTCCAGGAGCACTGACTGTCTCCTCTCTACTTCAGGAGCACTGACTGTCTCTCTCCCCCTTCTCCAGGAGCACTGACTGTCTCTCTCCCCCTTCTCCAGGAGCATTGACCGTCTCCTCTCTCTCCTCCAGGAGCACAGACCCTCTCCTCTCCTCTCTCTCCTCCAGGAGCACAGACCCTCTCCTCTCCTCTCTCTCCTCCAGGAGCACAGACCCTCTCCTCTCCTCTCTCTCCTCCAGGAACACAGACCCTCTCCTCTCTTTTTTGATTTATTTTTATTTAACTAGGAAAGTCAGTTAAGAGCAAATTCTTATTTATAATGACGGCCTACCGGGGACAGTGGGTTACTGCCTTGTTCAGGGGCAGAATGACATAATTTTACCTTGTCAGCTCAGAGATTCAATCTTGCAACCTTTCGGTTACTAGTCCAACACTCTAACCACTAGGCTACCTGCCGCCCCTTCCCCTTTCTCTCCTCTCTCTCCAGAAGCACTGACCCTCTCCTCTCTCTCTAGAAGCACTGACCCTCTCCTCTCTCTCTAGAAGCACTGACCCTCTCCTCTCTCTCTAGAAGCACTGACCCTCTCCTCTCTCTCTAGAAGCACTGACCCTCTCCTCTCTCCTCCTTCTCAAGGAGCACTTACCAAGGTGAAGGAGTCCCAGAAGCACGTTGAGGAAGGCAAGATGGACGCTCGTCAGGCGGACGGCGTCAACGAGCGCTGTAACATCATCTCCTTCGCCACGCTGGCAGAGATCCAGCACTTCCACCAGGTCAGGGTGAGGGACTTCAAGGCCCAGATGCAGCGGTATCTAACCGAGCAGATTTGCTTCTTCCAGAAGATCACAGGCAAGCTGGAGGAGGCCCTGCAGAAGTATGACAACGCTTAGAGTAGAGAGGGGGACGGAGGGACACCCCTGATTGGTCTAGATCTGATCGCCCACTTTCTGATTGGTCCAGATCTCAGATCCGCCCTGATCTAGCTACAGGTGTCGCTACAACGCAATGGGACAAGAACATCTCCCCTAACTCGGACGACGCTGGGCCAATTGTGCATCGCCTCATGGGTCTCCCGGGCGCGGCCGGCACAGGTCTCCGAACCAGCATCTGCAACAACGCAGGTTGCACTGCGATGCAGTGTCTTAGACCCCTGCGCCAGTCAGGAGGCTCCATCCACAACGTTTTTAATGCTTATCAATTGTCTTGCAAGTATCAAAATACAAAAATACTACACAGGACTCTTAAAGAAGGACTCTTAAATAAATTATATAAAGCAGGCCGTGTAATCATCTGCCAGAGAGTAGCTCCAATCGGCCCGATTAATACATTTGGGCCAGATAACTCACATCGGAATCGGCCCGAGCTCAATCTCCGCATCCTAGCCATAAGTAATACTGCCGAAGGCGGCCCAGACTCGGGCCACATGACACGTCAGCCGAGTTCCCCGACTCTCAGCCGAGTTCCCCGACTCTCAGCCGAGTTCCCCGACTCTCAGCCGAGTTCCCCGACTCTCAGCCGAGTTCCCCGACTCTCAGCCGGAATCGGCCCAGATCCACTGTCCTAGCTGGGCTACAAGCCCATGGCGCAAAGCCAGATAACATACAGTAGGGTCAACTCTATTCTTCTATTATAAATTTTCTTCAACGTTTTTCTTTTTGCCTAAAATAAATAGTTGATTTATTGTGATGGTGTATATTAAATTGATTAATTAGAATGTAGACATTCCAAAGACACCCATCAGCAGCTTATATGGAGGCCTGGAGATATACAGCATGTTTGTTAATTACGGGGCAATTACCATAAGACCGGCAGTCTTTTGCATGACAGTAATCGGCTGACATAATTTCATGACCGCCACAGCCCTAGATGTGTTAAATAAATTACATCCAGGTCAGGGCTCCAGCTATGCATTTGGTTTTGCTAACTTACTAGCTAAGCGGCTAGATGTCAAGATCAAGCTTCTTGGTTACAGCAGAGACATTCAATCCTCTCCTGGATCAAGATCGACATTTCATGAATTGTTTTGTGTGTTTATCTTTAAAAAAAATGTAATAGTGCTTCTTGTGTGCACGTACGGTAATACCATATAACCAAGGTATTGTACAGAAACTGTATGGCAGTATGAAGGTCTGGATACCACCCAACTCTAGATTGGATACGGTATTAGCCTACAGCTTTTCGGGTTTGATGTTTTGGTTTCGTTTACAGTGTATATCTTCTCATTGGAAAAGACCTGATACTCTTTAAAGGGAAACGTCGTTTCAACGTCATCAATGGTTCTTGGTTTCCAATGACGATGTCGTTGTGCATCGTGTGACTTTAACCTTTGCCTACTTATTCATAAAGGTAAGTTTGTATTTGATTATACAGCCATTCCAGAAAAATGTATATATTTTATTTTACTTCTATAATATATATAATATGCTTTCATTTGATTAGGTGATTTGTTTATTTGGATCCCGGATTAGCTTTTTGCAGAAGCAGCAGCTACTCTTCCTGGCGTCCACAAAAAAAAAAACACTAAAATATGACAAGTAACAAAACACTGATAGACGAGGACAGTCACACAAAATTAAAATACAACGATATATACTGAACTAAATTAATTAGAAAACGCAACATGTAAAGTGTTGGTCCCATGTTTCATGAGCTGAAATAAAAGATCCCAGAAATGTTCCATACACACAAAAACACATTTCTCTATAATGTTGTGCACAAAATTTGTTTACATCCCTGTTAGTGAGCATTTCTCCTTCGCCAAGATAATCCATCCACCTGACAGGTTTGGCATATCAAGAAACGGATTAAACAGCATGATCGTTACACAGGTGCACCTTGTGCTGGGGACAATAAAAGGCTGCTCTAAAATGTGCCGTTTTGACACAACGCCACAGATGTCTCAAGTTGAGGGAGCATGCAATTGGCAAGCTGAGTACAGGAATGTCCACCAGAGCTGTTGCCAGAGAATTTAATGTTAATTTCTCTACCAACGTCGTTTTAGAGAATTTGGCAGTACGTCCAACCGGCCTCACAACCGCAGACCACGTGTATGGCGTCGTGTAGGCGAGCGGTTTGCTGATGTCAACGTTGTGAACAGAATGCCCCATGGTGGTGGTGGGGTTATGGTATGGGCCTCATGGTGGAGGTGGGGTTATGGTATGGGCCCCATGGTGGTGGTGGGGTTATGGTATGGGCCCCATGGTGGAGGTGGGGTTATGGTATGGGCCCCATGGTGGAGGTGGGGTTATGGTATGGGCCCCATGGTGGAGGTGGGGTTATGGTATGGGGCAGACATAAGCTACGGACAACAAACACACAGGACGTTGCTCTGTATTGAGCCAGAGCAGCTTTCTAGGTCTTTCATTGCTTCACCTGACCAAGATGGACAGTAACCAAGATGGGAACAGAATCAGAACCTGAACAACTAGTACAGTTGATCTTTGTGTTAAAAACTCAGAACATATTTTAATAACAGACATACCTCTCCCCCATCTTCACAACAACTTTGTCAATATGACTTGAACAGAATAATAGTAGAGAGAATAATTTATTTCAGCTTTTATTTCTTTCATCACATTCCCAGTGGGTCAGAAGTTTACATACACTCAATTAGTATTTGGTAGCATCGCCTTTAAATTGTTTTACTTGGGTCAAACGTTTCGGGTAGCCTTCCACAAGCTTCCCACAATAAGTTGGGTGAATTTTGGCCCATTCTTCCTGACAGAGCTGGTGTAACTGAGTCAGGTTTGTAGGCCTCCTTGCTCGCACATGCTTTCTCAGTTCTGCGCACAAATTTTCTATAGGATTGAGGTCAGGGCTTTGTGATGGCCACTCCAATACCTTGACTTTGTTGTCCTTAAGCCATTTTGCCACAACTTTGGAAGTATGCTTGGGGTCATTGTCCATTTGGAAGACCCATTTGTGACCAAGCTTTAACTTCCTGACTAATGTCTTGAGATGTTGCTTCAATATATCCACATCATTTTCCTACCTCATGATGCCATCTATTTTGTGAAGTGCACCAGTCCCTCCTGCAGCAAAGAACACCCACAACATGATGCTGCCACCCCCGTGCTTCACAGTTGGGATGGTGTTCTTCGGCTTGCAAGCCTCCTCCTTTTTCCTCCAAACATAACGATGGTCATTATGGCCAAACAGTTCTATTTTTGTTTCATCAGACCAGAGGACATTTCTCAAAAAAATACGATCTTTGTCCCCATGTGCAGTGGCAAACCGTAGTCTGGCTTCTTTATGGCGGTTTTGGAGCAGTGACTTTTTCCTTGCTGAGCGGCCTTTCAGGTTATGTCGATGTAGAACTCGTTTTACTGTGGATATAGATGCTTTTGTACCTGTTTCCTCCAGCATCTTCACATGGTCCTTTGCTGTTGTTCTGGGATTGATTTGCACTTTTTGCACCAAAGTACGTCCATCTCTAGGAAACAGAACACGTCTCCTTTCTGAGCGGTATGCCGGCTGCGTGGTCCCATGGTGTTTATACTTGCGTACTATTGTTTGTACAGGTGAACGTGGTACCTTCAGGCGTTTGGAAATTGCTCCCAAGGATGAACCAGACTTGTGGAGGTGTACCATTATTTTCTGAGGTCTTGGCTGATTTCTTTTGATTTTCCCATGATGTCAAGCAGAGGCACTGAGTTTGAAGGTAGGCCTTGAAATACATCCACAGGTACACCTCCAATTGACTCAAATGGTGTTCTAAAACCATGACATCAGTTTCTGGAATTTTCCAAGCTGTTTAAAGGTACAGTCAACTTAGTGTATGTACACTTCTGACCCACTGGAATTGTGATACAGTGAATTATAAGTGAAATAATCTGTCTGTAAACAATTGTTGGAAAAATGACTTGTGTCATGCACAAAGTAGATGTCCTAACCGACTTGCCAAATCTATAGTTTGTTAACAAGAAATTTGTGGAGTGGTTGAAAAACGAGTTTTATTGACTCCAACCTAAGTGTATGTAAACTTCCGACTTCAACTGTACATATTTACACAAAGGTTGGGTCTAATCCTGAATGCTGATTGGTTAAAACCGCATTCCAGCCATTGTCTATTCCACAAGTTACCACTGACTAAATCTATGACGTTAAAATGCCTATTTACTCTGTTCCATCTGACTGTGCAATCCACTGTCTCATCAGCCCAGCCAGGCAATTTATAAACTTGATCTTCACTATAAAAAGCATCTCGACATTATCTCACATTTCTTTTAGACTAACATTTAGTTTTCAACAGCGGAGATTTGTATAAACCTTGCTGTCTGTCTCTCTGACATTTGCAACATTGTTTCAATATTCAAATTTGATCTCCAGCTGTCCCATAGTAATGAACATGTCGGGAGTCGGGACGAGACAGACAGGCAGGCAGCGTTTCTCAGCCAGTCAAAATCATGAATCAGCTGGCATCATTTTTATGGATATATACAAAGAAATGTCAATTGAAAAAAAAGGTAAAACAAAACGAAATGCAGTTAGTTTGCAGTCTTTCCAGCTTCAGTTGTAAGTGATTGTGTTAAATGTGTTGTTGGCTAGCTCCTCTGAACAACAGTTTTCACGCCTCATTGTTATGGATGTGTTCAAATAAATATCACTAGAAAACAGCTTGAACTAATAGAAACTCAGCTACAGCTGTCATTCTGGCTGCTGTTTGATGTGACTGAGGGAGGGGTGAGAGGGAGGGAAGGAGGGAGAGTGAGGACGTGGATGTTTAGTTTGTGTATGCATTGGCTTGCGAAAGTATTCACCCCCCTTGGCATTTTACCTATTTTGTTGCCTTACAACCTGGAATTAAATTACATTTTTGGGGGGTTTGTATAATTTTATTTATACAACATGCCTACCACTTTGAAGATGCAAAATATTTTTTCTTGTAACACAAACAGGAAATAAGACAAAAAAAAATAAATGAAAACTTGAGCGTGCATAACTATTCATTATGGTGGGCGGCCCTCTCTTGGCAGGTTTGTTGTGGTGCCATATTCTTTCCATGTTTTAATAATGGATTTGAAAGGTGCTCCGTGGGATGTTCAAAGTTTCTGATATTTTTTTATAACCCAACCCTGATCTGTACTTCTCCACAACTTTGTCCCTGACCTGTTTGAAGAGCTCCTTGGTCTTCATGGTACCGCTTGCTTGGTGGTGCTTCTTGCTTAGTGGTGTTGCAGACTCTGGGTCCTTTCAGAAACAGGTGTATATATCCTGAGATCATGTGACAGCTCATGTGACACTTAGATTGCACACAGGTGGACTTTCTTTAACTAATTATGTGACTTCTGGAGGTAATTGGATGCACCAGATCTTATTTAGGGGCTTCATAGCAAAGGGGGTGAATACATATGCACGCACCACTTTTCCATTTTGAATTTTTTTTTTTAAATTTCACTTCACCAATTTGGACTATTTTGTGTATGTCCATTACATGAAATCCAAATAAAAATCAATTGAAATTACGAGCGGGGTTGAATACTTTTGCAAGGCACTGTAAATTAGCCGTAGTTGGCTAGCAAGCAAGAGATAAGAACGTTGCTAGCCAGTATGGTAATGGAACTGTTACGTGTTACGTTTTTCTTGTTCCCCATTTTCCCCTGTTAGTGTGTTTGTGTCCTCAGCATTACAGGTGTACCGAGTTGCGGCTAACGATGGTGGGCGTGGCTGTAGCTGATTACAGAGAGGATATCTGTTTGCCGTGTGAGAAGAGAAGAAGAGAGGGGGGAGAGAGAGGACACTTGTTTTTTGTTTGATTATTTGTGTTAATTTCTTTGTTTGTGTTTCAGCCTGTCCTCCTGAGGCGCTCCACCCTACCTAGGTCCTGGAGAAGGGAAAAGGTAGATCTGCCCATGGGTGTACATTCTCACGTAGATAACCCATTGTTTTATACACTAGGTTAGCCGGGCGGGTGTCACCCTTGTATTTTTCTTGGAACCAGGTAGGACAGTGGGTTAGGGTTTAGAGTGTGTTAGGAAGGTTTAGGTGTGTAGAAGAGGAGGGACCTTTTGTTTATTTTCATTACTTGGACCCCGATCCCAAACATTCCCTTCTCTTACCTTCCCTTGTTGTTTTGTTTCTTACTGATTATTTATGGGTGTGTTATATTGTTTATTTAAATAATTCACTAAACATCCCCTGAGGGTTAAAATTGAGTTGTGGTCTGATTTATTTATCGCCCATTGCACCCCACATTTCTTCCCATTTCATCCGTGTTACCTGGTGTGTTTAGGCCCAGGCATTTACGTCTCCTCCTCAGACGAGCTACACCCGAGGGGAGAACGTAAGATGGGGGCTCATCCGGGATATTTTTGATCCAGCTTGTGCCCGCACACTAGGGTAGTAAAGGTGGATTGGGTGGTTGTTGTGTTTGGTGTAGTGTTTAGTGCTGTGTAGTAGTTAGGTGGTGGATTTAGAATATGGCCAACTTTAACCTGAAGTTTTTTCTGGATAACCCAACGTGGGAGGGTTTTGAGAATTGTAGGAGAGTGGATTTAGAGACTTTGGCAGACCATTTCGATATCTCCGTGCCAAGGGGATTTGTTAAGGCGGAGGTAAAGGCCTTGGTATTAGCGGCGCTGATGGAAAAGCAGGTGTTGGTTTTGCCTCGGCCTACTGTTGGAGAGGTGGTGGATGCTCTGGGTACCCCGTCTAGGCCCGACGATGAGGTCGAGTATAAGGCCCCGGCCACCTTGCCTCGATTTGACCCTCTTTCTCCTATGCCTACGGCTGTACATTTACAGATGGAGGCAGAAGAGCGAGCACAAATCCGAAAGGATGAGCTACATCTCAAGTTGGAGATGCGCCGACTGGAGTTGGAAGCAGAAAAGGACCTTAAGATAAGGCAGATGGACTTCGAAATGCGCAAATTGGAATTAGAGGCAGAGATGGCGAGGCTGGCCGCTGTCCCTGCCGTTTCCAATAGTGTGTTTTCCACCCCAGGATCTGCCTCTACCTTTGACATTAGCCGGCATATTGCTTTAGTTCCACAATTCTGTGAATCTGAGGTTGACTCTTACTTTTGTGCATTTGAACGCATAGCAGTGGCTTTGAATTGGCCTAGGGATGTGTGGCCGCTTTTACTCCAATGTAAATTGTCCGGTAAAGCGCAGGAGGTATTGGGCACTCTTTCTCTCGCTGATAGTCTTAATTACGACATAGTTAAGGCTACTGTGCTCCGTGGGTATGAACTTGTGCCAGAGGCTTATAGACAAAAGTTTAGGAAGCACTCCAAATCCTCTACAAAAACTTTTGTTGAATTCGCTAGAGAGAAGGAGTCTCTCTTTGACAAATGGTGCTCAGCGAGTAAAATCAATGACTTTGAAGGTCTTCGTGAATTAATGTTATTGGAAGAATTTAAAAACAGCCTCCCAGAGCGGTTGGTTGTATACATTAATGAACAGAAAGTGTTAAAGTTATCTGACGCCGCGGTGCTTGCAGATGAATTTGTGTTAACACATAAAACGGTGTTTCCCACACCCCGTAGTGAGACTAGACCGGTTGTATCCTCTTCTGTCTACTATTCACCCCGTTACTCAGGAAATACACGGCTGAATCAAAAGGAGGAACGCGCATGTTTTTACTGTCATAAAGTAGGACACGTAATTTCGGAATGTATGTCTCTAAAACGCAAGTCACCAGCTTCAACCCCTAAACTCCATAAAAGTGTGGGTTTGATTAAAGTAACCAATAAGAGCTCTGTAAAGGAGAGTCCTGAAGTTGTACTAAGTCGTCCTGATCAAACGTACGACCCGTTCATATCTAAAGGCTTTGTTTCCCTGACAGGTGATTCTGGAGAACAAAAGCCAGTATTGATATTGAGAGATACTGGTGCAGCTCAGTCTGTAATTCTCTCGAGTGTTCTACCCTGGTCAGAAGAGTCTTATTGTGGCTCTAGTGTATTATTGAGGGGGATCGAAATGGGTTCTGTGCCTGTTCCGTTACATACTGTCCATTTGACTTCTGATCTAGTGAGTGGATATTTCAGAATCGGTGTACAGTCCGAGCTTCCCGTAAATGGGGTTGACCTAATCATGGGTAACGCTCTAGCAGGAGGCAAAGTTGTGCCTGTGTTAGAAGTGCTAGACAAGCCTGATGCTCAGTTAAGTGCTGATGTTTTGGGAACTACGTTTCCCGAAGCATTTCCAGCGTGTGCCATTACGCGTGCGCAGTCACGTCGCTTAGGTACCATGGTAGACTTAGCTGACTCTGTGCTTGCACCTATGTTGAATGGGGAAGATATTCAGTGTTCTACTCCTGTGTTCCCAGTGAGTTCTGATCATGATGATGGGAATAAAGACAAGACAATGGCTTCCTCGGTGGACTGTTTAAGGTTGCCAGTTACTCGGGAGGAGCTAATAGCTGCCCAGATAGAGGATGTGGGCTTGGCCAAATGTTTTTCCTCCATGTTACCTTTGAGTGAGAAAAACAGGAAAGGTGTGACGTATTTCTTTGAGAAGGGGCTTCTGATGAGAAAATGGACTCCTCGTGCTGACCTAGAAAATGATTGGAGTTCTGTTTGCCAGATTGGAGTTCCTGCCCCGTTTCAGACGAAGGTGTTGTCCCTAGCTCATGATATTCCCTGGTCTGGTCATCTAGGGGTGACTAAAACCTACGACCGAATCCTCCGTCATTTTTTCTGGCCGGGAATGAAACGGGATGTGGCTCGCTATTGCCGTACATGTAGTACTTGCCAAGTGGTGGGGAAACCTAACCAGGTTATTTCCCCGGCTCCTCTCTGCCCTATTCCGGTTATGGGAGAGCCGTTTGAGAAAGTACTCATCGACTGTGTTGGTCCCTTACCCAGGACTAAGTCGGGTAATCACTTCTTGTTAACAATAATGTGCACTGCTACAAGGTACCCAGATGCGATTCCTATGCTTAAAATCACAAGTAAGGCAGTTGTGAAGGCGCTGATTAAGTATTTCTCTACCTTTGGATTTCCAAAAATTGTACAGACGGATCAAGGCACAAATTTTACATCAAAATTGTTTGGAAGTGTGTTGAAGTCCTTGTCAGTGTCCCATCAGATGTCTAGTGATTACCACCCGGAGAGTCAGGGTGCGCTGGAACGTTGGCATCAGACGCTAAAAGCCATGTTGCGTAAATACTGTATGGACACAGGAAAAGATTGGGATGAGGGGGTGCCCTACGTGCTGTTTGCTATTCGGGAGACCGTACAAGAGTCTCTTGGGTTTAGCCCAGCTGAGCTAATCTTTGGTCATACCGTGAGAGGGCCTCTCAAGGTACTGAAAGAACAACTTATGGCTGATGATTCAGTTGGGTCCTCTACTAATGTACTACACTATGTTAGTCAAGTCCGGGAGCGGTTGCATGACGCCTGTGCTGTAGCCAGAGAAAATCTGTCTTCCACACAAAATAAAATGAAACGTCATTTTGATGTTAAATCTGTGTCTCGTTCTTTTCAACCAGGTGACCAAGTCTTGGTGTTGTTGCCGGTACCCGGCTCGTGTCTCTCTTCCAGTTTCTCTGGTCCATATGTAGTGGACCGAAAACTCAGTGATACTGATTATGTTATCAAAACGCCAGACCGTAGACGACCATTCCGGGTATGTCACGTTAACATGATTAAAGCCTATCTTGTTAGAGGTGGTATCGAGTCTCCCATTACCAGTGGAAAACCTGTTGTATCCTCTGTTGCTTTTGTGAGCCTGGTTACTCACCCAGGAGTCAGCATAAATGATGAGGACGGTTTGGTGATGCGGAATACTCCTGAGCAGTGTGCTCGTTTGTGTAATTCTGAGATGGTGGCGTCTCTCCCAACCCATTTGTTGCACTTGAATGATCAGCAGAGGGCTGATATTGAATTACTAATCGCTGATTTTCCAAGTCTCTTTCAGGATGTTCCCAGTCGTACCAATGTGTTGAAACATGATATAAATGTAGGTGATGCTGCTCCAATCAAACAGCACCCTTATCGTGTGAATTCAATCAAGAGAGGAGTGATGAAGAAAGAGGTAACTTATTTACTGGAAAATGAGATGGCAATCCCCAGTGGCAGTCCTTGGAGTTCCCCCTGTCTGCTAATTCCAAAGCCTGACGGGACTCAAAGGTTTTGATCTGACTACAGGAAAGTGAATAATGTTACTATACCTGACTCATTCCCTTTACCTCGCATGGATGACTGTATAGACACCATTGGATCGGCTGCATATGTTACGAAGCTTGACTTGTTAAAAGGTTATTGGCAGGTGCCTTTAACCCCTCGTGCCTCTGAGGTGTCAGCTTTTGTAACTCCTGACAGTTTCTGCCAGTACACAGTGATGGCTTTTGGAATGAGGAATGCTCCGGCCACGTTTCAACGTTTGGTAAATATTGTGTTGGCTGATGTTCCTGATTGTACAGCATATCTGGATGACCTGGTTGTTTATTCGACTACCTGGCTTAATCACATGAGCACATTGAGGGCTGTGTTTGCACGCTTGGCCAACGCTTCTTTGACCCTTAACTTAGCCAAATGTGAGTTTGGAAAGGCAACTGTTACATATTTGGATAAAGAGGTAGGTCGGGGTCAGGTGCGTACTGTAGCAGTTAAGGTGGATGCTATCACCCGGTTTCCTGCCACTCGCCGAGAATTACGCAGATTCTTAGGCATGACGGGTTATTATCGTACATTTTGTAGGAATTTCTCAACAGTTGTAGCCCCAATGACTAGGTTACTCAGTCCTTCAGTGTCCTTTGAGTGGACCGCTGAGTGTCAATCTGCTTTTGACTCTGTAAAAGCACTATTGTGTACTTCTCCTGTTCTTTCTGCCCCTGATTTCCAGAAACCATTTAAGTTGGAGGTGGATGCCAGTTCAGTAGGTGCAGGTGCTGTATTATTACAGGAACACGATGGTCTAGATCACCCAGTTTGTTACTTCTCTCGAAAATTCAACAGCTGTCAGTCAAGGTATTCCACTATCGAACAGGAGACCCTGGCCCTACAATTTTGAGGTTTATGTTGGCTCCAGTGTGTTACCTGTTGTGGTATACACAGACCACAACCCTTTAACTTTCCTGAGCCGCATGTATAACCACAACCAACGTCTTATGCGTTGGGCGTTGGTTATACAGGGTTATAATTTAGAAATTCAGCACATAAAGGGTTCAGAAAACATAGTTGCGGACGCTTTGTCCCGTGCCTAGTTAAAACAAAGATAAGTAATAATAGAACAAGGCCTTGATAACTTTGGTGATGTAAGTAGGTGGTATTATAAAATGTATAAGGGTTTTATCATAAACCCAGGGGTTTACTCTTTTTTGTGGGGGGCGTGTTACGTGTTACGTTTTTCTTGTTCCCCATTTTCCCCTGTTAGTGTGTTTGTGTCCTGAGCATTACAGGTGTACCGAGTTGCGGCTAACGATGGTGGCTGTAGCTGATTACAGAGAGGATATCTGTTTGCCGTGTGAGAAGAGAGGGGGGAGAGAGAGAGGACACTTGTTTTTTGTTTGATTATTTGTGTTAATTTCTTTGTTTGTGTTTCAGCCTGTCCTCCTGAGGCGCTCCACCCTACCTAGGTCCTGGAGAAGGGAAAAGGTAGATCTGCCCATGGGTGTACATTCTCACGTAGATAACCCATTGTTTTATACACTAGGTTAGCCGGGCGGGTGTCACCCTTGTATTTTTCTTGGAACCAGGTAGGACAGTGGGTTAGGGTTTAGATTGTGTTAGGAAGGTTTAGGTGTGTAGAAGAGGAGGGATCTTTTGTTTATTTTCATTACTTGAAACCCGATCCCAAACATTCCCTTCTCTTACCTTCCCTTGTTGTTGTTTTTGTTTCTTACTGATTATTTATGGGTGTGTTATATTGTTTATTTAACTAATTCACTAAACATCCCCTGAGGGTTAAAATTGAGTTGTGGTCTGATTTATTCATCGCCCATTGCACCCCACATTTCTTCCCATTTCATCCGTGTTACCTGGTGTGTTTAGGCCCAGGCATTTACGTCTCCTCCTCAGACGAGCTACACCCGAGGGGAGAACGTAAGAGGAACATTTACAACGAACAACTGGGTTGCCATAGATACAGAACAAAAAGACTGAACGACTGGGTCACGTCTCTGGCACAGAACTGATAGAACGAACGACCAGCCGGCTTGGGTAGCAACCTTAGATTTGTGTCAGAACTATATCTTGTGGAAGGATGAAATAGTATGAATAAATTAATCAAAATAACTTTTTAAATGGAAAATATGTTGGTAACCCGTTGAATGAAAGTGATAATGCCATCAAAGCCAGGTGCCAAAATATCCTCCAAAACACCGGCTTCGAGGGCGTTCTCTCTTAATTACATGTTTACATTCATCAAGTTGCAGATAAGTCACAACAGACCGTAGCTCTACGGATTTGTGGTTTTGAACTCCGCAGCTTCACTGACCTCCTGTAAGGTTTATCAGCTAGTTAAGACTTCACAGCTACAGTGTCCATTTGTTCAGTTCTCGTAGGTCTGCTCTGGTTGACTCAACATGTTTGGATGTAATTTCCATAATCCAGAATGGGGTTCAAAGAAGGGCCTGAACCGATACTGTGGCCTACCGTTTGGATTGTAACATGAGCACAGTGTCTGAGGGAATGGCTCATCCTGGATTTTGCCTCTGAAAATTAGGATTCAGCCTGAGGCTAGTCCGATCTGCAGAGTCATATTCATAAGGCACCAAACGTAAGGAAACGGACTGACTACCTGAACTTGTCAAATAAGAAATGCTCGTGTTCCGTTTTCCATTGCAAAACGTTTTTTGCTATGTTGTACCAAAATGAATACAACCCTGGGCTCCTGGATCTATTAGCTCTGCGTTTTGGCGGGGTCCCTCTGAGGTTAGCAGTAGGTCCCAGACTGATCCCAGATCTGCTATTATCCCATCAAAGGGCAGCCGAGTCCCAACAGTACAGACTGTAATTGAAAACAGACCAGAGCTTGTTTCCTGGTGGAATCTGCTGAGTGCAGGCAAACTCCATCACATTCCAGCTGAATTAACTCCACAGAAATAATACAAAATAAACTGCACTTGTGAGTGTTGGATGTCTTCTTTAATAAGGAGAGTGGTTAACTGTGATGTTTTTGTGCTGACCTGATGTTATCAGTAACAGAGGCCTGTAATAGTCACACATGCTGTCAGTTTCCTTGTCTATTGAGTTAGTGGAAACACTGCACCATATGACATGCTGTCAGTTTCCTTGTTTATAGGGTCATGGTGTCAGTTTCCTTGGTGTCAGTTTCCTTGGTGTCAGTTTCCTTGTCTATAGGGTTAGTGGAAACATACTGCACCGTATGACATGCTGTCAGTTTCCTTGTTTATAGGGTCATGGTGTCAGTTTCCTTGGTGTCAGTTTCCTTGGTGTCAGTTTCCTTGTTTATAGGGTCATGGTGTCAGTTTCCTTGTTTATAGGTCATGGTGTCAGTTTCCTTGTTTATAGGGTCATGGTGTCAGTTTCCTTGGTGTCAGTTTCCTTGTTTATAGGATCATGGTGTCAGTTTCCTTGTCTATAGGGTTAGTGGAAACACTGCACCATATGACATGGTGTCAGTTTCCTTGGTGTCAGTTTCCTTGGTTCCGTTTCCTTGGTGTCAGTTTCCTTGGTGTCAGTTTCCTTGTCTATAGGGTCACGCTGTCAGTTTCCTTGGTGTCAGTTTCCTTGCTGTCAGTTTCCTTGTCTATAGGGTCACGCTGTCAGTTTCCTTGGTGTCAGTTTCCTTGTCTATAGGGTCACGCTGTCAGTTTCCTTGTCTATAGGGTCACGCTGTCAGTTTCCTTGGCGTCAGTTTCCTTGGTGTCAGTTTCCTTGTCTATAGGGTCACGCTGTCAGTTTCCTTGTCTATAGGGTCACGCTGTCAGTTTCCTTGGTGTCAGTTTCCTTGTCTATAGGGTCACGCTGTCAGTTTCCTTGCTGTCAGTTTCCTTGGTGTCAGTTTCCTTGCTGTCAGTTTCCTTGTCTATATGTTCATTGAAAACTCAGTAAAAAGATCTGAACTACTACTCCTGGGATTGATTTTGTGATTTCTGGAAAACTAAGTTCAGGTGATCAGTCCATTTCCTTACGTTTGATGCCTTAACGTTACTGCTTTCTTAGTCTCGCTATTGTTACTTCAATGACATGTCCTATCTGAGATGCCGTACATATCGCCCCAGTCTGCCCTGAGTGCAGAAGACCTGGGTTTAAATAGTATTCGAAATCTTTCAAAAACAGGTTTTGATGGAGCCTCTCTGATTGTCCCAGATGGGCGGCACTTTTTAAGAGTATCCGATTGGTTCCCCTGTGCCAGGCAAGCTCAATCAAGGAGCAGCTAAAGTATTCGAAAGAAAATCAATACTATTTTAACCCAGGTCTGAAGTGCACAGGAAGTCGGAGCATACCATTCTGCAGTTGTCTACAACAACGCAGCTGTCTGCTGGCTCCAACACTGCAGTGACTCCCAAATAGCACTACTAGATACACTACTTTTGACCATGACCTATAAAGGCTACGGTCAACACTAGTGTACTATATAGGCATCAGGGTGCCGTTTGATCTACTCTAGCTGTAACTCCATACTGTTAGGCCTATCTGTGGCTCAGTTGTTTGCAACGCCAGGGTTGTGGGTTCGATTCCCACGGGGGGCCAGTACAAAAAACAAAAAAAATGTATGAAATGTATGCATTCACTACTGTAAGTTGCTCTGGATAAGAGCATCTGCTAAATGACTAAAATATAAATGTCTATCGTATGCGTGTTCAGTAACACCTTCAGTATACATGCTACAGCACTTCAAATAAACCACAGAGGACTTCCTTTAAACATTTGTTTTTTTTTTTAAACTGTTTTAGTTACATTGCTTCTTCCCTTTCAATAAAGCAAGAAGAAATATGAGGGTGAGGATGATGAAATATCTGCCGGTGTCCCAAATGGTAACCTATTCCCTACCGGAGCCCTACCAAGCAAAAAAAAAAAATGCAGTAACTGCTAATTTGGTTCTGAAATGAGTTTTAATGTCATATTTGCTACATTAAATACATGCTTAATGATGTGGACAAGTATCCTGCCTCTATTGTGTTTTAGAGAAAATAGGGGGTCATGTTAGCAGTAACCAAGGTAAATAAAAGCCCTTTTTTTTCTCAGTTCCACGCTATGAGCAGTTACTGCTTTTTTGCTTGGTAGGGCTCCGGTAGGGAATAGTGTGCCATTTGGGACACCGGCAGATATTACAAAATAGAGCTCTGGTTAAAAGTACTAGTTTAGTATATAGGATCCTGTTTGGGACGTCACCTCTGTTTCCTGTTTCCTGTTATGAGTTTTTGGGAGGCCTTCATCAAGTCTGGCAATAGTAGGAAAAAAGGCTGCGCTGGAAATTTTCTGAGGGCATTGGCATAGAGGGTGTATGGACCAATAGGGGTTTGAGAGCTGCAGAGACAGATGGTAAAGCGTTTCCTATGCAGGTGTTCTGGTGAGAAAAGATCTAGTGCAGGACGATGAGGAATAATAGGTTTGACGTAAAGAGACAAAATGGGCTTGTGTGATTTGAGAGATAACGTGAGTTTGCACACAACTGTCACGGCTGTCGAAAGGAGCGGACCAAAGTGCAGCGTGTGTTTCGTTCCACATATTTATTTAATCCGTGAAACTATGCAATACATCAAATAACTGATATTTACAAAACAACAAACCGTGCCGCAGAGGAGAAACAAACACTACTCACAAATAATCACCCACAAAAACAGGTGGGACAACGATGACCAGCTTCCTCCAATTGGAGATCATCCCAAACAAAGCCCAACATAGAAATACAAAACTAGAAACTGAACATAGACAAACACCCCCCTGTCACGCCCTGACCTACTCTACCATAGAAAATAACAACTTACTATGGTCAGGACGTGACAACAACAATGCTAAGATTCAATCTAAGAGGTAATGTTTAGTTATTCCCTGGCATTTCTGTGTCACCAGAGGATTTTTACCTCCACAGGTAAATTATTAGATTGCATTTGTGATTTAAATACTCAGATGGCTCACAACTCCCTCCAGCTAAATCAAGACGAGACCAAGGTACTATTTGTTGGAGCCAAAGCACAAAGAGAGAATCTGGCCACACATTTTAATTCAAAGGTAAAAAAAGTATTTATTTTAGATTCTGAACACAATTTGGAATCACACGTTAGGAACGTGACCAAAATATACTCGTCGAACATTTCATTCCATATTCATGGGCATTAATATATAGCCTTCCCTGTGGCGCAGTTGGCAGAGCATGGTGTTTGCAACGCCAGGGTTGTTGGTTTGATTCCCACTGTGGGGCCAGTACAAAGAAATGTATGAAATGTATGCATTCATTACTGTAAGTTGCTCTGGAGAAGAGTGTCTGCTAAATGACCAAAATGTAAATATGGAGTTGGTTCCCCCCCTTTTGCTGCTATAACAGCCTCCTCTCTTCTGGGAAGCCTTTCCACTAGATGTTGGAACATTGCTGCTATAACAGCCTCCTCTCTTCTGGGAAGGCTTTCCACTAGATGTTGGAGCATTGCTGCTTTAACAGCCTCCTCTCTTCTGGGAAGGCTTTCCACTAGATGTTGGAACATTGCTGCTTTAACAGCCTCCACTCTTCTGGGAAGGCTTTCCACTTGATGTTGGAACATTGCTGCGGGGACTTGCTTCCACTCAGTCACAAAAGCATTAGTGATATTGGGCGATTAGGCCTGGCTCACAGTCGCAGTTCCAATTCATCACAAAGGTGTCTGATTCAAATCAATTCGAATTTTATTGGTCACATACACATGGTTAGCAGATGTTATTGCAAGTGTAGCGAAATGCTTATGCTTCTAGATCTGACAGTGTAGCAGTATCAAATAGGTAATATCTAACAAATTTCACAACTAAACCTAATACACACAATCTAGTAAAGGAATGGGATGAGAATATATAAATATAAAATAAAATATATGGATGAGCAGTGACAGAGCGGCTAAGATGCAATAGATATTAAAGAATAGATAGTGTAGGATACAGTATACAGTATATATACATATAAGATGAGTAATGTGAGATATGTAAACATTATTAAAGTGGCATTAATAAAGTCACTAGTGTTCCATTTGTTAAAGTGGCCAATGATTTCAAGTCTGTATGTAGGCAGCCGCCTTTCTGTGCTAGTGATGGCTGTTTAACAGTCTGATGGCCTTGAGATAGAAGCTGTTTTTCAATCTCTCTGTCCCAGCTTTGATGCACCTGTACTGACCTCGCCTTCTGGATGATAGCGGGGTGAACAGGTAGTGGCTCGGGTGGTTATTGTCCTTGATGATCTTTTTTGGCCATCCTGTGACATCGGGTGCTGTTGGTGTCCTGGAGGGCAGGTAGTTTGCCCCCGGTGATGCGTTGTGCAGACCACACCACCCACTGGAGAGCCTTGAGGTTGTGGGTGGTGCAGTTGCCGTACCAGGCGGTGATACAGCCCGACAGGATGTTCTTAATTGTGCACCTTTAAAGGTTAGTGAGAGTTTTCGGGGACAAGCCACATTTTTTCAGCCTCCTGAGGTTGAAGAGTCGCTGTTGCGCCTTCTTCACCACATTGTCTGTGTGGGTGGACCATTTCAGTTTGTCGGTGATATGTACACCGAGGAACTTAAAACTTTCCACCTTCTCCACTGCTGGCCCGTCGATGTGGATAGGGGGGTGCTCCCTCTGCTGTTTCCTGAAGTCCACGATCATCTCTTTCGTTTTACTGACATTGAGTGAGAGGTTATTTTCCTGACATCACACTCCGAGGGCCCTCACCTCCTCCCTGTAGGCTGTCTTGTCATTGTTGGTAATCTGGGGTGGCAGGTAGCCTAGTGGTTAGTGTGTTGGACTTGTTACCGAAAGGTTGCAAGTTTAAATCCCCGAGCTGACAAGGTAAAAATCTGTCGTTCTGCCCCGGAACAAGGCAGTTAACCCACTGTTCCTAGGCCGTCATTGTAAATAAGAATTTGTTCTTAAAAACTTCTTAAGGCTAGGCGTCCCGCTAGCTAAGCTTAAATCCTTAGTTTACATTTAATAATTTTAACTCACCCAAGAGAGAGGTTTAGTGCTTTTTATATTTAATCATCTCAACCCACCCAGTTCATATTCATTATTTAGATAGGCACATTTTATTTTGTCTGGTTTAGCGTCCCAGATAAAGCGAAATATTTTTTGCTCATATGATTTGAAAAAACGAATCATCAAGAGTAGACAGCGCCATAAGTAAGTGAGTAAACTGAGATATGACTAAGGAGTTAATTAGGGCAATGTTTCCATAAATAGTCAGGTATTTACCTCACCATGTTTGCAGGATCTTGTCTATTTTTACAAGTTTTCTATTGTAATTTTACTGTATGTTGTTACAATTACACCATGAGTCGTTAATCATGAAACATACACCCCCGCCCTTCTTCTTACCGGAGAGATGTTTATTCCTGTCGGCGCGATGCACTGAAAATCCGTTGGCTGTATTGACTCCGACAGCAGGTCCCCAGCTAGCCATGTTTCCGTGAAACAGATTATGTTACAATCCCGGATATCTCTTTGGAAAGCAACTCTTGCCCCTATTTCGTAGACTTTGTTAACTAAGGACTGGACATTAGCGAGTAATATACTCAGAAGTGGTGGGTGGTGTGTGTGCCTCCGAAGCCTCACTAGGATAGGAGTCTGGGATAGGAGTCCTGCTAGTGACAACTTCCGGTGAAATTGGAGGGCGCGCAATTCAAAGAAATAATCATAGAAATGATGGATATTAAACATTTTGGTACATACAAGTATCTTATATTGGTTAAAAGCTTAAATTCTTGTTAATCGAACTGCATTGTCCAATTTACAATAGGCATTTACAGCGAAAGCATACCATGCGATTGTTTGAGGACGGAGCCCAGGTCAACATATTTTTCAACCAGCACAGGCTTCATAAAATCATAAATAGCGATTAAATAATCACTTACTTTTTGAAAATCTTCCTCTGTTTGCAATCCAAAGGGACCCAGCTACAACATGCATGGTCGTTTTGTTAGATAAAATCCTTCTTTATATCCTAAAAAGTCTAGTTGGCGTCATCGAATTGAGTAATCCACTCGTTCAACATGCAGACGAAGAAATCCAAAAAGCTACCGCTAAACTTTGTTAAAAGAAGTCAAACTACATTTCTATTTAATCCTCAGGTACCCTAAAATGTAATTAAAGTTTAATATTTCATACGGAAAGAAGTATGTTCAATGGAAAAGTAAAATTAGCAAGTGCGCGTCCTCTTCGTCACGCGCCCACAGACTGATTTCCAACCGTGACTCCTGGTGCCAAAACTCAAAATTCTTCCTCGTTTAGGAAGAAACTAGCCTGAAACCTTGAACGCAGACTGTTGACATCTAGTGGAAGCCATAGGAATTGCAATCTGGGAGCCGGATTTAACATTGTCCCTATACGTTGAAATGGAAGAGCATGGGATCTCAAAAAAAATAATTCTGGTTGGTTTTTCTTTGGATTTTCTCCTACCATATCAATTCTGTTATAATCTCATGCATTTGAACATTTCTACAACCACAAAGTGTTTTCTATCCAATGCTACCAATTATATGCATATCCTGGCTTCTGGGCCTGAGTAACAGGCAGATTACTTTGGGCACGTCAGTCAGAGAGGAAGTGGAGAAAAAAGGGACCTAGCCTTAGGAAGTAGTATGTTTCTGTGAAACAATCCGGGATATCTCTTTGGAAAGCAACTCTAGCCCCTATTTCGTCGACTTTGTTAACTAGGGACTGGACATTAGCGAGTAATATACTCGGAAGCGGTGGGTGGTATGCACGCATTCGAAGCCTCACTAGAAGACTGGTTGGCCTTTAGAATCAGTTCAAATGCCCTGGGAGGTGCAGACAAAGGTTCCGCTTTGGGAAAGTTGTATTCCTGGTCGTAGTGCTGATTGTGTTGGTAAGTTAACGTCTCTCTGATATCCAATAGTTCTTCCCTGCTGTATGTAATAACACTTAAGGATTTCTGGGCTAACAATGTAAGAAATAATACATTAAAAAAACTAATACTGCAAAGTTTCCTAAGGACTAGAAGCAAAGCTGCCATCTCTATTGGCACCATCTTGATCCACATAGAGGACGAATAATGGGTTGAGGTCAGGGCTCTGTGCAGGCCAGTCAAGTTCTTCCACACCGATCTCAACAAATCATTTCTGCATGGACCTCAATTTGTGCACGGGGGCATTCCAATGCTGAAACAGGAAAGGGCCTTCCCCAAACTGCCACAATGTTGGAAGCGCAGAAACATCTAGAATGTCATTGTATGCTGTAACGTTAAACTTTCCCTTCACTGGAACTAAGGGGCCTAGCCCAAACTATGAAAAATAGCCCCAGACCATTATTCCTCCTCCACCAAACTTTACAGTTTCCACTATTCATTCGGGCAGGTAACGTTCTCCTGGCATCCGCCAAACCCAGATTCGTCTGTTGAACTGCCAGATGGTGAAGCGTGATTCATTACCCTAGAGATCACATTTCCAACTGCTCCAGAGTCCAATGGCGGCGAGCTTTACACCACTCCAGCCAACGCTTGTCATTGCACATGGTGATCTTAGGCTTGTGTGCGGCTGCTTATCCATGGAAACCCAATTCATGAAGCTCCCAACAGACAGTTATTGTGCTGACGTTGCTTCCAGAGGCAGTTTGGAACCGAGGACAGATGATTTCTATGCGTTACGTGCTTCAGCACTTGGCGGACCCATTTTGTGGCCTAACACTTCGCAGCTGAGCCGTTATTGCGCCTAGACGTTTCCACTTCACAATAACAGCACTTACAGTTTTTGAGGAACTGACTTGTTGGAAAGGTGGTATGCTATGACGGAAAGTCACTAAGCTCTTCAGTACGGGCCGTGCTACTGCCAATGTTTGTCTATGGAGATTGCATGGCTGTGTTCTCTATTTTATACACCTGTCAGCAAACAGATGTGGCTGAAATAGCCGATTCCACTAATTTGTGGTTCTGGGGTGTCCACATACTTTTGGCCATGTAGTGTAGCTTTTTACCACCTGAGAAACATTGCCACGGTGCAGCCGTTTCTATCTCAGGATGATACAGAGAGACTCATCCATGATTTTATTACAAGCAGGCCTGTCTGTTTTACCCAAGAAAGCCATTGGTCGGGTACTAACCAAGACCAGATGGAGAGCTCACATTACACCGGTTTTATGGTCTCTGCGCTGGCTGCCTGTGAATTTTGGAATTCATTTTAAGATTCATTTATTGGTTTTTAAATCAATACACAATTGTACACCCCAATACATGTCAGACATGCTTTTATGTTATGTACCCAGTATGTCTCTCATGTCCTCTGGCACTGGCCTTTTAACTATCCTGAAGTCTAGGACCAAGAGGCATGGAGAGGCAGCCTTTAGTTATTAGGCCCCCAGCCTCTGGAATAGCCTGCCAGAGAACCTGAGGAGGTCTGAAACTGGCCTTTTAACTATCCTGAAGTCTAGGACCAAGAGGCATGGAGAGGCAGCCTTTAGTTATTAGGCCCCCAGCCTCTGGAATAGCCTGCCAGAGAACCTGAGGAGGTCTGAAACTGGCCTTTTAACTATCCTGAAGTCTAGGACCAAGAGGCATGGAGAGGCAGCCTTTAGTTATTATGCCCCCAGCCTCTGGAATAGCCTGTCAGAGGACCTGAGGGGGACCAAGAGGCATGGAGATGCAGCCTTTAGTTATTATGCCCCCAGCCTCTGGAATAGCCTGTCAGAGGACCTGAGGGGGACCAAGAGGCATGGAGATGCAGCCTTTAGTTATTATGCCCCCAGCCTCTGGAATAGCCTGCCAGAGAACCTGAGGGGGACCAAGAGACATGGAGAGACAGCCTTTAGTTATTATGCCCCCAGCCTCTGGAATAGCCTGCCAGAGAACCTGAGGGGGACCAAGAGGCATGGAGATGCAGCCTTTAGTTATTAGGCCCCCAGCCTCTGGAATAGCCTGCCAGAGAACCTGAGGAGGTCTGAAACTGTGGACATATTTAAAAGAGATTTTAAAACACTACTTTTTAGCTTTGCTTTTCCTTAAGGTGCTTTTTAGTCGGTCAGTTTTTATTATTATTCTTTAGTTTAGTAAATATGTGGTGTAATAAATATTTCTGCATTCATGTTTTAAATGTGCTGTATAAATAAAGCTTGATTTGATGATATACAGACATATTCAGTAAAAACAGAGGCCAGTTTCCCAAGTTACAGCCAGGAGAAAAGTTAAGCTCCTGTTTTCAGCTTATTTCCCCTCTCCTCTGGCTCACAGCAATAGCATTGAATAGGAGGGTGGGGCAGGAATTCAGAGTTATCTAAGGAAGGATCTCAGGACTCTGATTCAGTCATTATGAGCGTTATTCTGCAGTCGAATGCACTCTCCACGCCAGCTCGTTAGGACACAGTTCCTCTGTGTGCTGCAAGTTCTCTAACCTGGGCCCAGATCTGTTGGTGCTGTCTAGCCAATAGCCTGGGCCCAGATCTGTTGGTGCTGTCTAACGTTGACATGCTGTTGTATAATTTCATATGTATAAACTGTATTCTAGTCAAGGCTCATCCTATTTGGCTATTGCTGTATATATACTATATACTACTACTACTACTACTACTACTACTACTACTACTACTACTACTGGGACCAGGCTATTGGCTAGACAGCACAAACAGATCTGGGACCAGACATTTTAGACATTTTTTGTACTGGCCCCCCGTGGGAATCGAACCCACAACCCTGGCGTTGCAAACACCATGCTGGCGTTGCAAACACCATGCTCTACCAACTGAGCCACAGGGAAGGCATGTCCTAACGGCTTAACTGTCTCCTGGTACGTTAGATGGAAATGCTATGCTAAACCAAAATGGCTCGATAAAAATGTTAACTAACTACAAAGTAGCCTATACCTACCTGGCAGAGTGATATGATTATTTTTTGGTTTCGCAAACTCCATCTCATGTGTGCTAAAGAAACACCTGGTAACCAAACAGTGCTAGGTGCCTGCGCAGTTGAATTAAAAGTTGATTTTTTTCCCAGACATCAAAAGTGGTTTCCTGCTGTGGTTTAAGCATTGTTGTGGACTCAGAACATTCATTTCTCTTTGTTTTTTTTCTGTTAAAAAAGTGTAACTTTGAGACCGAAAACCTGAAAAAAAATTATAACAGAAATCTGTACATTTCTGACTCAGCTGACAGCCTAATTTATGTATTTCAATAGTAGGCGTACTATTAGCCTGCTATTAATCTGCAATTAGCCTGCTATTAATCTGCTATTAGCCTGCTATTAATCTGCTATTAGCCTGCTATTAATCTGCTATTAATCTGCTATTAGCCTGCTATTAATCTGCTATTAGCCTGCTATTAATCTGCTATTAGCATGCTATTAGCCTGCTATTAATCTGCTATTAGCCTGCTATTAATCTGCTATTAGCCTGCTATTAATCTGCTATTAGCCTGCTTTTAATCTGCTATTAGCCTGCTATTAGCCTGCTATTAGCCTGTTATTAATCTGCTATTAGCCTGCTATTAATCTGCTATTAGCCTGCTATTAGTTTGCTATTAGCCTGCTATTAATCTGCTATTAGCCTGCTATTAATCTGCTATTAGCCTGCTATTAATCTGCTATTAGCCTGCTATTAGCCTGATATTAATCTGCTATTAGCCTGCTATTAATCTGCTATTAGCCTGCTATTAGCCTGCTATTAATCTGTTATTAATCTGCTATTAGCCTGCTATTAATCTGCTATTAGCCTGCTATTAATCTGCTATTAGCATGCTATTAGCCTGCTATTAATCTGCTATTCGCCTGCTATTAATCTGCTATTAGCCTGCTATTAATCTGCTATTAGCCTGCTATTAATCTGCTATTAGCCTGCTATTAGCCTGCTATCAGCCTGCTATTAATCTGCTATTAGCCTGCTATTAATCTGCTATTAGCCTGCTATTAGTTTGCTATTAGCCTGCTATTAATCTGCTATTAGCCTGCTATTAATCTGCTATTAGCCTGCTATTAATCTGCTATTAGCCTGCTATTAATCTGCTATTAGCCTGCTATTAGCCTGCTATTAGCCTGCTATTAATCTGCTATTAGCCTGCTATTAATCTGCTCTTAGCCTGCTATTAGCCTGCTATTAATCTGCTATTAGCCTGCTATTAATCTGCTATTAGACTGCTATTAATCTGCTAATAGCCTGCTATTAGCCTGCTATTAGCCTGCTATTAATCTGCTATTAATCTGCTCTTAGCCTGCTTGCACAGTACAGCTTGGGTTGGCCTGACTCTGAAAGATCAATATGGGATTTACCATTTTAGGTCATTCAGAGTGTATGTCACTGCTTTTCGTTGACGTTTTAAATGCAGGGCAGCTTTCCTAGTATACCCTCTTCTCTTGGCACCGCTATACCCCTGATGAGGCAGTTCCACCGAAACAAAAGCAACAATGTCAAAATGGGAGCACCTATAGCCTGTGGCATTGCCGAAACACACTGGCAGTCTAAAGGTTTGACCCCTGCAGAAAGTTTAGTTTATCTCGGTGCTTACAGCAATGCGAGAGAGAGAGAGAGACATTTTCCCTTTTGTACTTTAATTATTTGCACTTCATTATAACACTGTACATAGCCATAATGACATTTGAAATGTTTATTTCTTTGAAACTTGTGAGTGTAATGTTTACTGTTGTTGTTGATTATTTAACTTTTGTTTATTGTCTATTTCACTTGCTTTGGCCCATGCCGAGAGAGAGAGAGAGAGCGAGGGAGAGGTAGAGAGAGAGAGAAGCGAGAGAGAGGTAGAGAGAGAGAGAGAGCACGAGAGAGAGGGAGAGAGAGAGAGAGAGAGAGAGAGAGGTAGAGAGAGAGGGAGAGAGAGAGGGAGAGAGAGAGGTAGAGAGAGAGGGAGAGTGCGCACGAGAGAGAGAGGTAGAGAGAGAGGTAGAGAGAGAGAGGTAGAGAGAGGGAGAGAGAGGTAGAGAGAGAAGTGAGAGAGAGAATTTGCTTTGTGGAATCAAGTTTCACCGTCTTACTACTGCTGTTGTATCTAGTCCCAGTTATGCTAATTAGGCAGATTTGAATTAAACTGAAAATAGAAAGCAAGAGGACAGGAGAAAGCTCAGTCTGGCAAGAGGGCCCAGTTCCCCAAAGCATCTGCTACTACCCCAGGCAGTTCACTCATATTTAACTCAATATAAATAATTGAAATCAAACTGTTAGTTTCATAAAAATTAGGCTTTACAAATTGTCAAATACTCCAGCCCCCCAGATCATAGACTGTTCTCTCAATTACCGCACGGCAAGCGGTACCGGAGCATCAAGTCTGGGACCAAAAGGCTCCTGAACAGCTTCTACCCCCAAGCCATAAGACTGCTGAACAGTTCATCAACTGACCAGCCTGACTATCTACATTGATAATCTTTTTACCTTCTACCCACACACTGACTGGACTCTACCCACACACTCACACTGACTGGACTCTACCCACACTGACTGGACTCTACCCACACACTGACTGGACTCTACCCACACACTGACTGGACTCTACCCACACACTGACTGGACTCTACCCACACTGACTGGACTCTACCCACACTGACTGGACTCTACCCACACTGACTGGACTCTACCCCCACACTGACTGGACTCTACCCACACTGACTGGACTCTACCCACACTGACTGGACTCTACCCACACACACTGACTGGGCTCTACCCACACACTGACTGGACTCTACCCTCACTGACTGGACTCTACCCTCACTGACTGGACTCTACCCACACACACTGACTGGGCTCTACCCACACACTGACTGGACTCTACCCTCACTGACTGGACTCTACCCACACTGACTGGACTCTACCCCCACACTGACTGGACTCTACCCACACTGACTGGACTCTGCCCACACTGACTGGACTCTACCCACACTGACTGGACTCTACCCACACACACTGACTGGGCTCTACCCACACACTGACTGGACTCTACCCACACTGACTGGACTCTACCCACACTGACTGGACTCTACCCACACTGACTGGACTCTACCCACACACACTGACTGGGCTCTACCCACACACTGACTGGACTCTACCCTCACTGACTGGACTCTACCCTCACTGACTGGACTCTACCCTCACTGACTGGACTCTACCCACACTGACTGGACTCTACCCACACTGACTGGACTCTACCCACACACTGACTGGACTCTACCCACACTGACTGGACTCTACCCACACACTGACTGGACTCTACCCACACTGACTGGACTCTACCCTCACTGACTGGACTCTACCCACACACTGACTGGACTCTACCCCCACACTGACTGGACTCTACCCTCACTGACTGGACTCTACCCACACACTGACTGGACTCTACCCCCACACTGACTGGACTCTACCCCCACACTGACTGGACTCTACCCCCACACTGACTGGACTCTACCCACACTGACTGGACTCTACCCACACACTGACTGGACTCTACCCACACTGACTGGACTCTACCCTCACTGACTGGACTCTACCCACACACTGACTGGACTCTACCCCCACACTGACTGGACTCTACCCTCACTGACTGGACTCTACCCACACACTGACTGGACTCTACCCACACACTGACTGGACTCTACCCACACTGACTGGACTCTACCCGCACACTGACAATCCAACACACACCCCCTCAAACATGCTATACTAGCACTCCAACACACACACACACACACACACACACACACACACACACACACACACACACACACACACACACACACACACACACTACATACACATACACAGACTCACACATACACACTTTCATGCTCTTCATATACGCTGCTGCTGCTACTGTTTGTTATGTGTCCTGATTGTCTAGACACGTTATCCCTCCCTACTGTACATGAACATATTACCTCAATTACCTTGACTAACCGCTACCCCTGCATATTGACTTGGTATCGGTACCCCTGCATATTGACTTGGTATCGGTACCCCTGCATATTGACTTGGTATCGGTACCCCTGCATATTGACTTGGTACCGGTACCCCTGCATATTGACTTGGTACCGGTACCCCCTGCATATTGACTTGGTAGCGGTACCCCTGCATATTGGCTTGGTACCGGTACCCCTGCATATTGACTTGGTACCGCTACCCCTGCATATTGACTTGGTACCGGTACCCCTGTATATTGACTTGGTACCGCTACCCCTGCATATTGACTTGGTACCGGTACCCCTGCATATTGACTTGGTACCGCTACACCTGCATATTGACTTGTTACCGGTACCCCTGCATATTGACTTGGTACCGGTACCCCTGCATATTGACTTGGTACCGGTACCCCTGCATATTTACTTGGTACCGCTACCCCTGCATATTGACTTGGTACCGGTACCCCTGTATATTGACTTGGTACCGCTACCCCTGCATATTGACTTGGTACCGGTACCCCTGCATATTGACTTGGTACCGCTACCCCTGCATATTGACTTGTTACCGGTACCCCTGCATATTGACTTGGTACCGGTACCCCTGCATATTGACTTGGTACCGCTACCCCTGCATATTAACTTGTTACTGCTACCCGTGCATATTAACTTGGTACCGCTACCCCTGCATATTGACTTGGTACCGCTACCCCTGCATATTGACTTGGTACCGCTACCCCTGCATATTGACTTGTTACCGCTACCCCTGCATATTGACTTGGTACCGCTACCCCTGCATATTGACTTGTTACCGCTACCCCTGCATATTAACTTGGTACCGGTACCCCTGCATATTGACTTGGTACCGCTACCCCTGCATATTGACTTGGTAGCGGTACCCCTGCATATTGACTTGGTACCGCTACCTCTGCATATTAACTTGTTACCGCTACCCCTGCATATTGACTTGGTAGCGGTACCCCTGCATATTGACTTGGTACCGCTACCCCTGCATATTAACTTGTTACCGCTACCCCTGCATATTGACTTGTTACCGCTACCCCTGCATATTAACTTGTTACCGCTACCCCTGCATATTAACTTGTTACCGGTACTCCTTGTACGTAGCCTCCTTATTGTTCTTTTATTGTGTTTTATCGTTATTTTTATTTATAGCAAATTATTCTTATTTTTTACCTCTGCGTTGTTGGTTAATTGCTTGTCAGTAAGCATTTCACGGTCAAGTCTACACCTGCTGTAATTCGGCGCGTTTGACAAATAACATTTGATTTGATATTTATGGATCTATCTATCTATGTGCTTGCTAATTGGCTACTTGGTCTGTTTCAAGTCTATTCTGAACTATATGGAGCTTGATATCAGCTCATGCCTTTTGTATTTGTTCATATATTGTACCTGCAGTCATGACCATAATTATTGGCACCCTTGATAAAGATGAGCAAAAAAATACTATCATAATAATTAATACAAATACTGAGCTATATCGAATGTAATTTGGGTGTGAAAATTCTATATTTGTATACTACTACAATTGCTCAGAGATTTATTGTAATGTCTACTCATAATCACTACCTAACAAAAGTTGTTTTGTCGAGATCACGTGATAAACTCTATATAAGTAGGAGTGGAAGTATTGATGATAGATTGACAGTATGGCTGAGGAGGCAGAGCCCCACGGTGGATCAGTATTGATGATAGATTGACAGTATGACTGTGGAGGCAGAGCCCCACGGTGGATCAGTATTGATGATAGATTGACAGTATGACTGTGGAGGCAGAGCCCCACGGTGGATCAGTATTGATGATAGATTGACAGTATGACTGAGGAGGCAGAGCCCCACGGTGGATCAGTGCATACGTTTTTATTGATTGCTACACTAACGGATGGTACATTTTATGCTTTCATTTGTGTTTGGAGCTCATTATGAGTTTATAAGTTAGAATGTTATCGAGCTAAATGTCCCTTACCTTGAGCTAAGAGCTGTTGGGGGAGCTAAGCCCTCGTGGGGCATTCAAGGCCTGAACGATGCCTGACAGGCAACACTGTCTCTTAGGGTGTGTGCCACCCCCAAGACCACAGCCACAGTGCACACGCAGCCTAGGAGAAAATCGCTGCCTGTCAGGCAACGATCAACGCAGCCACAGGGCTCCTTGATGAGGTGGTTAACCTGCAGCCACAGGGCTCCTTGATGAGGTGGTTATCCTGCAGCCACAGGGCTCCTTGATGAGGTGGTTATCCTGGAGCCACAGGGCTCCTTGATGAGGTTGTTATCCTGCAGCCACAGGGCTCCTTGATGAGGAGGTTATCCTGGAGCCACAGGGCTCCTTGATGAGGAGGTTATCCTGGAGCCACAGGGCTCCTTGATGAGGAGGTTATCCTTCAGCCACAGGGCTCCTTGATGAGGTGGTTATCCTGCAGCCACAGGGCTCCTTGATAAGGTGGTTATCCTGCAGCCACAGGGCTCCTTGATGAGGTGGTTATCCTGCAGCCACAGGGCTCCTTGATGAGGTGGTTATCCTGCAGCCACAGGGCTCCTTGATGAGGAGGTTATCCTGGAGCCACAGGGCTCCTTGATGAGGAGGTTATCCTGGAGCCACAGGGCTCCTTGATGAGGTGGTTATCCTGCAGCCACAGGGCTCCTTGATGAGGTGGTTATCCTGGAGCCACAGGGCTCCTTGATGAGGTGGTTATCCTGGAGCCACAGGGCTCCTTGATGAGGAGGTTATCCTGGAGCCACAGGGCTCCTTGATGAGGAGGTTATCCTGGAGCCACAGGGCTCCTTGATGAGGAGGTTATCCTGGAGCCACAGGGCTCCTTGATGAGGAGGTTATCCTGGAGCCACAGGGCTCCTTGATGAGGTGGTTATCCTGCAGCCACAGGGCTCCTTGATGAAGTGGTTATTGTGCATATGAACAGATGATGCTGGGTAGTTTTGATTATCTCGTAATCTCGACAAAACAACTTTTTGTTCTGTAGCGATGAGATAAATAAGTTGAGATCAACAGAACAAGGGAATTAGTTATTTTTTCTCTCTGGACTCCAGTACTAAAGTAAAAGGAAAGTACTAGCTCGTCACATTATTACTTTGTTCTTTAATTAGTATTATAAACAGTTCTTGGCCAACAGGATGTGACCAGCCTTTTTACTCAAACAAGCAGGCTTACGTCCCAAATGGCACCCTATTCCCTATTTAGTGCACTACATTTGTCCAGGGCCCACAGGGTGTAATTTGGAACACAGTCCGGGGTTTTTTGGCTCCCATGAGATAATGCATTTACACTGGCAGACCTTAACCGACCGCGGGTCAAACGACGGAGCAGCCCTGCCCACTCCTTTCCCAAAAACACTACAGGGTCGTTCCACGAAAAGAGTGGCTTTTGCGTACCTTTGATTAGTTCAGTAGAAATTGTGCACCAGTATAACGTTTTAAAATCCTGTTATATTAAATGGACTGCCCTTTAATATAGACCACATAGAGAATTCAATAAATCTGAGAATTATATGAATAAAGGCTTGCTAAAATGCCAAAATTCAGATTTTAACCCACCTAAACCCCCCCCAAATTCTCACCAAATTCTCACCAAGTTCCAGTTATTTTGTTGCTTTAAACAAAGTAATTTCTCAAGATGATTTATTAAATGTGATTTAATGATTCATTTACATCTATCTCTTAATTTAAAGTCTACCCTGTTACTTGAACTGAACAATTTTTACCTTTATTTAACTAGCCAAGTCAGTTAAGGACAAATTCTTATTTTCAATGACGGCCTAGGAACAATTGCTTTAATATGGTGAAGATATTCCTTTTTTTTACAAAGAAACATTGAACATCAAATAGTGAAATCACAATGTAAAAACAAGTGAGCTGGTTCTACTCTTTCTGGTCATTATCTGGTGTTGTGGAAAACTGAGCACTTTGAGAAAAACACGTCAACCCTGTTGCCTATAGATAGACACGCTGGAAATGTTTTAACAATTTATTTATTTTTATTGTGAAACTTGCATTCAATTGCCCCTCCCTGTTGCGTACAACAAACTTACATTCCCCCTTTATCACAAGGGGATTTATGGCTGATTTTAAGAAGTTACTTTATTTGGCAGTCTGGCGGATTTGGAAAACAGAAAGGAAAACACAGCACACTCCCAGTTATTTTATTACAACCTTTCCACCTTTACGTCTTCATCAGGTCATTTTTTCCATGAATTCACCTACAACTCCAACATCTGCTAAACATACCTGGATGTGTCTAGGTTCTTACAACTCCAACACCTGCTAAACATATCTGGATGTGTCTAGGTTCTTACAACTCCAACATCTGCTAAACATATCTGGATGTGTCTAGGTTCTTACAACTCCAACACCTGCTAAACATATCTGGATGTGTCTAGGTTCTTACAACTCCAACATCTGCTAAACATATCTGGATGTGTCTAGGTTCTTACAACTCCAACACCTGCTAAACATACCTGGATGTGTCTAGGTTCTTACAACTCCAACACCTGCTAAACATACCTGGATGTGTCTAGGTTCTTACAACTCCAACATCTGCTAAACATATCTGGATGTGTCTAGGTTCTTACAACTCCAACACCTGCTAAACATACCTGGATGTGTCTAGGTTCTTACAACTCCAACACCTGCTAAACATACCTGGATGTGTCTAGGTTCTTACAACTCCAACACCTGCTAAACATACCTGGATGTGTCTAGGTTCTTACAACTCCAACACCTGCTAAACATACCTGGATGTGTCTAGGTTCTTACAACTCCAACACCTGCTAAACATATCTGGATGTGTCTAGGTTCTTACAACTCCAACACCTGCTCAACATACCTGGATGTGTCTAGGTTCTTACAACTCCAACACCTGCTAAACATACCTGGATGTGTCTAGGTTCTTACAACTCCAACACCTGCTAAACATACCTGGATGTGTCTAGGTTCTTACAACTCCAACACCTGCTAAACATACCTGGATGTGTCTAGGTTCTTACAACTCCAACACCTGCTAAACATACCTGGATGTGTCTAGGTTCTTACAACTCCAACACCTGCTAAACATACCTGGATGTGTCTAGGTTCTTACAACTCCAACACCTGCTCAACATACCTGGATGTGTCTAGGTTCTTACAACTCCAACACCTGCTCAACATACCTGGATGTGTCTAGGTTCTTACAACTCCAACACCTGCTAAAAACACCTGGATGTGTCTAGATCCTACAACTCCAACACCTGCTAAACATACCTGGATGTGTCTAGGTTCTTACAACTCCAACACCTGCTAAACATACCTGGATGTGTCTAGGTTCTTACAACTCCAACACCTGCTAAACATACCTGGATGTGTCTAGGTTCTTACAACTCCAACACCTGCTAAACATATCTGGATGTGTCTAGGTTCTTACAACTCCAACACCTGCTCAACATACCTGGATGTGTCTAGGTTCTTACAACTCCAACACCTGCTCAACATACCTGGATGTGTCTAGGTTCTTACAACTCCAACACCTGCTAAACATACCTGGATGTGTCTAGGTTCTTACAACTCCAACACCTGCTAAACATACCTGGATGTGTCTAGGTTCTTACAACTCCAACACCTGCTAAACATACCTGGATGTGTCTAGGTTCTTACAACTCCAACACCTGCTAAACATACCTGGATGTGTCTAGGTTCTTACAACTCCAACACCTGCTCAACATACCTGCATGTGTCTAGGTCCTACAACTCCAACACCTGCTAAACATACCTGGATGTGTCTAGGTTCTTACAACTCCAACACCTGCTAAACATACCTGGATGTGTCTAGGTTCTTACAACTCCAACACCTGCTAAACATACCTGGATGTGTCTAGGTTCTTACAACTCCAACACCTGCTCAACATACCTGGATGTGTCTAGGTCCTACAACTCCAACACCTGCTAAACATACCTGGATGTGTCTAGGTTCTTACAACTCCAACACCTGCTAAACATACCTGGATGTGTCTAGGTTCTTACAACTCCAACACCTGCTAAACATACCTGGATGTGTCTAGGTTCTTACAACTCCAACACCTGCTAAACATACCTGGATGTGTCTAGGTTCTTACAACTCCAACACCTGCTAAACATACCTGGATGTGTCTAGGTTCTACAACTCCAACACCTGCTAAACATACCTGGATGTGTCTAGGTTCTTACAACTCCAACACCTGCTAAACATACCTGGATGTGTCTAGGTTCTACAACTCCAACACCTGCTAAACATACCTGGATGTGTCTAGGTTCTTACAACTCCAACACCTGCTAAACATACCTGGATGTGTCTAGGTTCTTACAACTCCAACACCTGCTAAACATACCTGGATGTGTCTAGGTTCTTACAACTCCAACACCTGCTGAACATACCTGGATGTGTCTAGGTTCTACAACTCCAACACCTGCTGAACATACCTGGATGTGTCTAGGTTCTACAACTCCAACACCTGCTGAACATGCCTGGATGTGTCTAGGTTCTACAACTCCAACACCTGCTGAACATGCTTGGATGTTCTTCAGCTTCAGTACTCGGGCGGATTGGCCATCTGGCAATTCTGGCAAATGCGAGATGGGCTGGACAATTTTTTTGGTTGGGTGGGCTGGTCGAAATTGACCAACGCAAAAATATTTGTTGACGTATAAAAAATATAACAATGAAAAAGGTGACATTAAAATTAGTCCAAATGTAATTATTTTTTTTTGTTGACCAAGTTGTACTTCTCAAAAGGCACCGAATTGGTGGAACTACGCTGTTAGAAGAAAAAAGGTTCTATCAAGGACCTTAAAGGGTTCTACGGCATTGGAGAACCCTATGAACAGAGGGTTCTACCTGGAACCAAAAGGAGTTCTCCTATGAGGACAGCTGAAGAACCATTTTCGAACCGTTTGTTCTAAGAGAATAGCCTACACATTGAAGCCCAGGAGATACAGTTCAAACAAGATAAGCCCAACACACCCAGCCCAAAAACATCAACATACATCCATTATTAGGATCACAATGGGCTTATATACTTTAACTTAAATAGGAACGTAACATGTAAAGTGTTGGTCCCATGTTTCATGAGCTGAAATAAAGGATCCCAGAAATGTTCCATACACACAAAAAGCGGTATTTCTCTAAAATGTTGACCACAAATTTGTTTTACATCCCTGTTAGTGAGCATTTCTGCTTTGCCAAGATAATCCATCCATCTGACAGGTGTGGCATATCAAGAAGCTGATTAAACAGCATGATCATTACACAGGTGCACCTTGTGCTGGGGACAATAAAAGGCAGCTCTAAAATGAGCAGTTTTGTCACACAACACAATACCACAGATGTCTCAAGTTTTGAGGGAGCATGCAATTGACATGCTGCCTACAAGAATGTCCACCAGAGATGTTGCAAAATAATTTTATATTAATTTCTCTACCATAAACCACCTCCAACGTCATTTTAGAGAATTTGGCAGTTCGTCCAACCGGCCTCACAACCAAAGACCAAGTGTAACCACGCCAGCCCAGGACCTCCACATCCGTCTTCTTCACCTGCGGGATCATTTGAGACCAGCCATACAGACAGCTAATGAATCTGAGGAGTATTTCTGTCTGTAATAAACACTTTTGTGGGGGAAAACTCATTCTGATTGGCTGGGCCAGGCTCACCAGTGGTGGGCCTATGCACTCCCAAGCCCACCCTCCTTCCCAGTCATGTGAAATAGGGCCTAGTAAATGTATTTCAATTGACTCATTTCCTTATATGAACTGTAAAAACTTTGAAATTGTTTCGTTTATATTTTTGTTCAGCATAAATCCCTTAAATAAAACTATTTATTTGTGGCTGTAGAGACATCTACATTTTCTCACGTTTTTATTTTATCCAACTTTTATTTAGCCAGGAGGACTTCGTACTTGTAATGATCCCCTCGTTTCTATCACGTTTCAGGAGAAGACCCTGATGCAGACAGTGTAGAAGTAACAAAAGTGTATTACTAGAACAGGGGGGAGCAGTCAAAACGAAAGGTCAAAGGGCAGGCAGAGGTCAGTAATCCAGATCAGAGTCCAAAAAGGTACAGAACGGCAGGAAGTCTCAGTGTCAGGGAGGGCATAGGTCAATAATCCAGTGTGGAGGTACAGGACGGCAGGCAGAATGGTCAAAACTAGAAAGCAGGAACTTTAGAGAAGACAGGAGCGAAGGGGGAAAACCACTGGTAGGCTTGACGAACAAAACGAACTGGCAACAGACAACTGTAACGGTCGTCGTACGTAATGGACCAAGGCGCAGCGGGTTGAGGGCTCATCTTAACTTTAATAGAACACGTAACAAACAAAACGATCGAATGGCAACACGCTATTCCCTACATAGTGCACTACTTTTGACCAGGGCCCATAGGACTCTGGTCAAAGGTAGTACACTATAGAGAATAGTGTGCCATTTGGGACGCATCCAGAGGGCTGAACAATGTCTGTACCTGGCGGGAATTAACAACTTCTGTACCTGGTAGAATTAACAACTTCTGTACCTGGCGGGAATTAACAACTTCTGTACCTGGTAGAATTAACAACTTCTGTACCTGGTAGAATTAATAACTTCTGTACCTGGTAGAATTAATAACTTCTGTACCTGGTGGGAATGAACACCTTCTATACCTGGCGGGAATTAACAACTTCTGTACCTGGCAGAATGAACAACTTCTGTACCTGGCAGAATGAACAACTTCTGTACCTGGCAGAATGAACAACTTCTGTACCTGGCAGAATGAACAACTTCTGTACCTGGTAGGAATGAACAACTTCTGTACCTGACAGAATTAACAACTTCTGTACCTGGCGGGAATTAACACCTTCTGCACCTGGCGGGAATTAACAACTTCTGTACCTGGTATGAATGAAGGTTCTGGAATGTGGGGGCAGAGCAGTATGTATCCTTCAGTTCAGTCTGACTATTGGTTTGGTTTTTATAGTCAACAGGAAGTCCACTGTGCTGTGGTGGGGCCTCATTAATGTTGCCTGCTGAAAAACGGTGACTGCTTCACCCACTAACCCCTCGTTCTGGCTGGCTGCTCTGCAAGACACACACACACACACACACACTTGTCTTCTTTTTGTCTTTCCTGTGTGTAAATTCTTTCCCCTCCCCCTGAGCATTCAGAGAGTTGAATTAATATAAACAACAAGAAGGGACTTGGGAACACACAGCTTCCCTCTCTCTGTTTAGTTGAGTCAGTTTACTGGGAATCTCTATAAATCAGTTCACTGTGAATCCCTTTTCAGTCACTAACAGTTTCCTGTTCAAGAAGCAGAAGAGTAGTTTGTGGTTCAAACTGCATAGGACTAACTGATTAAGATAAACCAAAACAATTTTATTTTTTTGCTGACTGAAAGTATATTTCTTCTGACAGGCAGGCATAATTCATGTTTTTGCTCATTGGAAAATAATACATGTGAAAAGTTTTTAAACCTTATGTCATTTCCTGAGGAAGCAGCAGTCATCAGACCACTTCTGACGAGGTTCTTTAACTCAACACAGTACTACTTTACCTCAACGCAGTACTATAACTCAACGCAGTACTACTTTACCTCAACGCAGTACTACTTTACCTCAACGCAGTACTACTTTAACTCAACGCAGTACTACTTTACCTCAACGCAGTACTACTTTACCTCAACGCAGTACTACTTTACCTCAACGCAGTACTACTTTACCTCAACGCAGTACTACTTTAACTCAACGCAGTACTACTTTACCTCAACGCAGTACTACTTTACCTCAACGCAGTACTACTTTAACTCAACACAGCACTTCTTTACCTCAACGCAGTACTACTTTAACTCAACGCAGTACTACTTTACCTCAACACAGCACTACTTTACCTCAACGCAGTACTACTTTACCTCAACGCAGTACTACTTTACCTCAACGCAGTACTACTTTAACTCAACACAGCACTTCTTTACCTCAACGCAGTACTACTTTAACTCAACGCAGCACTACTTTAACTCAACGCAGTACTACTTTACCTCAACGCAGTACTACTTTACCTCAACGCAGTACTACTTTACCTCAACGCAGTACTACTTTAACTCAACACAGCACTACTTTACCTCAACGCAGTACTACTTTAACTCAACGCAGTACTACTTTACCTCAACGCAGTACTACTTTACCTCAACGCAGTACTACTTTACCTCAACGCAGTACTACTTTAACTCAACGCAGCACTACTTTACCTCAACGCAGTACTACTTTACCTCAACGCAGTACTACTTTACCTCAACGCAGTACTACTTTACCTCAACGCAGTACTACTTTAACTCAACACAGCACTACTTTACCTCAACGCAGTACTACTTTAACTCAACGCAGCACTACTTTAACTCAACGCAGTACTACTTTACCTCAACGCAGTACTACTTTAACTCAACACAGTACTACTTTAACTCAACGCAGTACTACTTTACCTCAACGCAGTACTACTTTAACTCAACACAGTACTGCTTTCCACAGAAGAACAGGGTTTTCCAATACAGTATATGAATTGTATGTGCTCTTCTGTCAAAGTGCAAAAGTGTCAGCCAGTGGCTGTGTAGTCTGTGGTCAGCCTATCAGAAGAGATCTGCTGCCTCAGTGCTTTCTGCCATGACACACACACACAGAGATGCACACGCACGCAGGCAAACACACACACACACACACACAACACAGACACACACACACACACACACACACACACACACACACACACACACACACACACACACACACACACACACACACACACACACACCCTGATGATCCAGTGACCTCAGTGTCCAACAGTGACCCACAGTTGACAGCTCTCCTGTCAGCTGACATGCATCAATACAGAAGAATGCTCTTCATTCATGTACTACACACACACACACACACA
This sequence comes from Salmo trutta, assembly GCF_901001165.1. NCBI lineage: Eukaryota > Metazoa > Chordata > Actinopteri > Salmoniformes > Salmonidae > Salmo > Salmo trutta. The sequence continues at coordinate 43,169,284 of NC_042983.1, read as the reverse complement.
CACACAATCATACACACACACACACATACACAATCATACACAATCTCTCTCTCACACGCACACAAAACACACACACACACAATCATACACACACACACACACACACATACACAATCATACACAATCTCTCTCTCACACACACACACACACACACACACACACACACACACACACACACACACACACACACACACACACACACACACACACACACACACACACACACACACACAGTCTCTCTCTCACACACACACACACACAGTCTCTCTCACACACACACACACAATCTCTCTCTCACACACACACGCACACACACACACACACACACACAATCTCTCTCTCTCTCTCACACACACACACACACACACACAATCATACACAATCTCTCTCACACACACACACAGTCTCTCTCTCACACACACACACACACACACACACACACACACACACACACACACACACACACACACACACACACACACACAATCTCTCTCTCACACACACACATACACACACACAATCTCTCTCACACACACACAATCTCTCTCACACACAATTTCACACACACACACACAATCACAGCAGATATGAATATAATGCTGATGTGAATGTGTATGTTGATGTTTTAATATACATGGCTTTGTGTCCAGAACAGTCAGACTGGACATCTGGTACGATGTATGTTGATGGTCCCACTGTGGATGGCCATATTGACAAACTGTACTGTGTGTGTGTGTGTGTGTGTGTTTGTGTTTGTTTGCCTGCGTGCGTGCGTGTGCATCTCTGTGTGTGTGAGAGAGAGATGCAGGGCAGAAAGCACTGTGGATGGCCATATTGACAAACTGTACTGTGTGTGTCTGTGTGTGTGTGTGTGTGTGTGTGTGTTTGCCTGCGTGCGTGCGTGCGTGTGTGTGAGAGAGAGATGCAGGGCAGGAAAGCACTGTGGATGGCCATATTGACGTCTTCCTTCTGCTATAAATTGACCAATCAATAATGTGAGGGCTCTAGAGCACTTTTACAGAGATGTCACGTCAATAACATGGCTAATTCCTCTCAACTCTCAGGCAATTACAATCTCATTTAACCATCTGTATCTGCAGCGCTCTGACGTGACAGAGAGCTGGGCTGACACTGCCGGCCCCCGAACAGAACAAAATGGACAAAGGGCAAGATTATCTGAGCCTTTAGTCCTGCTCTCTGAAGACAATAAATGCACAGGGCCGATGAAGAGGATAAATACACAGGGCCGTTGCAGATTAGGATGTGGCATTAGCAACGGGTCATCAAAATAGTTAAAGGTTTTTAAAAGCAAAATCTAATTCATGCAACAGTTGGACAATGTATGAAGATACTCCTATCTTTAAAATGTTATTCAAATCCATCAGATATTGACAGATTCATTCCAGATAATACATTTAAGGGATTTTGGTAGGAATTAAAGGTATTCAATTTATTGTAAAATAAAAAATAAAAATTGTAGAAAGCACACATATTTATACATTTTGTAATGGTATCATTTAAAAATATATATTTTTTATGAAAATAAATAAAGTTAAGTGCTGCATTTGCATATATTAACACATTAACATAAAGGGGTGGAACAGGACTGAAACCACCAAGAACCTGCACTGTCTAGACCTACCTGCTCTGTCTAGACCTACCTGCTCTGTCTAGACCTACCTGCTCTGTCTAGGCCTACCTGCTCTGTCTAGACCTACCTGCTCTGTCTAGACCTACCTGCTCTGTCTAGGCCTACCTGCTATGTCTAGACCTACCTGCTCTGTCTAGGCCTACCTGCTCTGTCTAGACCTACCTGCTATGTCTAGACCTACCTGCTCTGTCTAGACCTACCTGCTCTGTCTAGATCTACTTGCTCTGTCTAGACCTACCTGCTCTGTCTAGACCTACTTGCTCTGTCTAGGTCTACCTGCAGTCACCTGCTCTGTCTAGACCTACCTGCTCTGTCTAGACCTACCTGCAGTCACCTGCTCTGTCTAGACCTACCTGCTCTGTCTAGACCTACCTGCTCTGTCCAGGCCTACCTGCTCTGTCTAAACCTACCTGCTCTGTCTAGACCTACCTGCTCTGTCTAGACCTACTTGCTCTTTCTAGACCTACCTGCTCTGTCTAGACCTACCTGCTCTGTCTAGACCTACTTGCTCTGTCTAGACCTACTTGCTCTATCTAGACCTACCTGCTCTGTCTAGACCTACCTGCTCTGTCTAGACCTACCTGCTCTGTCTAGACCTACTTGCTCTTTCTAGACCTACCTGCTCTGTCTAGACCTACCTGCTCTGTCTAGACCTACTTGCTCTGTCTAGACCTACTTGCTCTATCTAGGCCTACCTGCAGTCACCTGCTCTGTCTATACCTACCTGCTCTGTCTAGGCCTACCTGCTCTGTCTAGACCTACTTGCTCTGTCTAGGTCTACCTGCACTGTCTAGACCTACCTGCTCTGTCCAGGCCTACCTGCTCTGTCTAGACCTACCTGCTCTGTCTAGACCTACCTGCTCTGTCTAGACCTACCTGCTCTACCTAGGCCTACCTGCTCTGTCTAGACCTATCTGCTCTGTCTAGACCTACCTGCTCTGTCTAGGCCTACCTGCTCTGTCTAGACCTACCTGCTCTGTCTAGACCTACCTGCAGTCACCTGCTCTGTCTAGACCTACCTGCTCTGTCTAGGCCTACCTGCTCTGTCTAGACCTACTTGCTCTGTCTAGGCCTACCTACTCTGTCTAGACCTACCTGCTCTGTCTAGACCTACCTGCTCTGTCTAGGCCTACCTGCTCTGTGTAAAGTATGTATACTCATAAATTACTGTTGTTGACACGTTCTGTTACATAATTTAACAAGTGTGTCAATAGCAGGATATACCCTCAGATAAGAAATCAACAAACTAGATTACGCCTCTAATCCTTCTGTACATTGTTTACAAGATCAGACATACTGTCGCTATAATTTTCCGGAAGTTTCTTTCATGTCAGCGCATCTAATTTGTAAACATTTCAACTGTATTGAGTGATATATATATTTTTTTTTTTTGCAATTCCATAAAAATGAACACCCCATCAAAATAAAGTTATCTTCTCTTTCTTGTGAAGTGTTGAGACGATGCGTTAAATCCCAAACAAAGCTTTTAGCGTTCTTATAGGCGCAACGTAAAGACGATATATTCCATTGAGGCCATTTTAGCTGTTTACCGGGGTATGTTTGACAGGTCATTACAAAACATTTCCAAGGTCGTAAAGTTCACGGGGGGAAAAAAGAAATCTTCGGGCACAAAGAAAGAGTATGCAGGAGTAAAACGAAAGCAATCAATCCAGCGAGATTTAAGTGACAGGTGGATTTTGCGTACCCTCAAAACACAGGAAATATATGGCTGTAAAACACAGATTCTCAGCTGGGTGAGGGCATGCGTTTTCTAGTGACAAATTGGGGACAGTGAGAGTCAGTGAGAATCGGTGCTTAAAATATTTTGGGGGGGGGATGAGGGAGGGTACATTGTATTGGATGGTGGATTTATCTTTTAGATTTTAAACTTGTTGGTGACAGGGTGAGGCTATGGTTACCAAGTACTTATTTACATTTAATAAGTAACCTCCCCTGAAACCAGAGCATGCCACAATAGATTCTACCACAGTTACGTGACATTCTGTATCCCAATGAGATATCTCTCACAGTTGTTGATTATCTCAGATCTACAATTTAGCTACACTCCCTGGGGAGTGTCTCATTGAAGGATAGCTTATAGTGTGCAAAATGGTTGACTGATTTGATTTAGTTGAGAACATGTCGTCATGTTCTGTCCATAAAGCTCAGTAAACAGATAGGAGGATGTTTTAACCAGACACACATTTAGAACTGGAAAATCCTCCAGAAACTAAAGTTAGCATTTCCCTGGTTCTCCATTTCCTCTTTCTGTCAGCCATATAAATATATTTTCTCAAGTGAATCAATTGAAACAGCTGTTGAAACTGTTGTTGTGAGCAAACTCTGACCTGGTGGTTTAGAAGAGGGGTAGATTCTCTGCAGCTCGTGTTCCGTCACGACACCGTGACTCTCCTTTATTCAGTCACAAGTTGTTCAGGCACACTATGAATCATGAGCCAAACCTTTATTGTAATTAGAAACCCCTAACACATACATTATGTATTACAAAATGCTACAATAATACGGGTGGCAGCGTAGCCTAGTGGTTAGAGTGTTGGGTCAGTACCCAGCAGGTAGTCTAGTGGTTAGAGTGTTGGGCCAGTAACCAGCAGGTAGCCTAGTGGTTAGAGTGTTGGGTCAGTACCCAGCAGGTAGCCTAGTGGTTAGAGTGTTGGGCCAGTAACCAGCAGGTAGCCTAGTGGTTAGAGTGTTGGGCCAGTAACCAGCAGGCAGCCTAGTGGTTAGAGCGTTGGGTCAGTAACCAGCAGGTAGCCTAGTGGTTAGAGCGTTGGACCAGTAACCAGCAGGTAGCCTAGTGGTTAGAGTGTTGGGTCAGTAACCAGCAGGTAGCCTAGTGGTTAGAGGGTTGGACCAGTAACCAGCAGGTAGCCTAGTGGTTAGAGTGTTGGGACAGTAACCAGCAGGTAGCCTAGTGGTTAGAGCGTTGGAGTAGTAACCAGCAGGTAGCCTAGTGGTTAGAGCGTTGGAGCAGTAACCAGCAGGTAGCCTAGTGGTTTGAGCGTTGGGCCAGTAACCAGCAGGTTGCCTAGTGGTTAGAGCATTGGGCCAGTAACCAGCAGGTAGCCTAGTGGTTAGAGCGTTGGGTCAGTAACCAGCAGGTAGCCTAGTGGTTAGAGCGTTGGGCCTGTAACCAGCAGGTAGCCTAGCGGTTAGAGTGTTGGACTAGTAACTGTAAAGGTTGCAAGTTCAAATCCCTGAGCTGACAAAGTACAAATCTGTCGTTCTGCTCCTGAACAAGGCAGTTTTAACCCACTGTTCCTAGACCGTCACTGAAAATAAGAATTTGTTCTTAACTGACTTGCCTGCCTAGTTAAATAAAGGTAAATAAACAAACAATTTCTCCTCTTAACTGTTTGTCCATGAGAGCACATGTCAGTAGACCAGGAATTCTAGTTCTATTTCATGTTCCAATCAGAACAGGCCCCAACTAATGTCTGATGTTTAGGGGCTTTTTGACATAAGCACATCTCAGCTTCTACATGTATACATGAGAGTTCCTGTGGTTCCCTCTCCTTTGTTTTAGAGAAGACTTCCTCCCTTTTCTCTCAGTTTGTTAAATCTGATATGAGCAAATCAAATCACGCACTAAGGCAATCACTTTGTTAGCCAATAAAGTAGGAGCTGGGAGTTCCACTCCAATCTTTGCACATGCTCAGTTTTATTTGTCAAGACAGGCCTTTTTAATTCCGTAAAGCCTTACTTAATGACCTTTCAAATAGAGTTCCCATAAGCTACAAACTCCTTTCAAATAAAGTGTTGTGACGATGTGCTCTACAGAACAGACACAGGGAGAGAGTTGTGTAATTATAACTTCCTGTCTGGGGTATTTAACTTCCTGTCCTCTGCTGTTACCAGTCTGGGGGTATTTAACTTCCTGTCCTCTGCTGTCACCAGTCTAGGGGGTATTTAACTTCCGGTCATCTGCTGTTACCAGTCTAGGGGGTATTTCACTTCCTGTCCTCTGCTGTGACCAGTCTAGGGGTATTTAACTTCCTGTCCTCTGCTGTTTCCAGTCTAGGGGTATTTAACTTCCTGTCCTCTGCTGTCACCAGTCTAGGGGTATTTAACTTCCTGTCCTCTGCTGTTACCAGTCTAAGGGGTATTTAACTTCCTGTCCTCTGCTGTTACCAGTCTAGGGGTATTTAACTTCCTGTCCTCTGCTGTTTCCAGTCTGGGGTATTTAACTTCCTGCCCTCTGCTGTGACCAGTCTGGGGGTATTTAACTTCCTGTCGTCTGCTGTTACCAGTCTAGGGGTATTTAACTTCCTGTCCTCTGCTGTGACCAGTCTAGGGGTATTTAACTTCCTGTCCTCTGCTGTGACCAGTCTAGGGGTGTTTTATTATCTAATTATATACACATCATGTTGATGAGCTGGAGGCGCTAGTAATTAGCTGGGAGATCAACGTTTTTTTTTTAATGGAACAAGAAAAGAAAGGCTCATCTTATTTTACAATGGAACAAGTGTATAACTAACCCAGTGGGGTGTTAGGAAATATATTGAGAAACACAAATTACTATTTGTGCTTCTCTCATGCCTTCTCATAGTCATGTGGACTGACTAATTGTCATGTCCTTTCAGTAGCAGAACGGATTCTATTACATGTTTATCTCCATCTGACAGCTGAAAACCTTGAATGACCTCATCTTGCTATGCTCATTGGCACGCCAAACCGCCATGAAGTTGTCAAGACGGCACAGATCTGGGACCAGGCAACCGCACAATACCATCTAATGTTAACACAGAGAGGTTGGTGGCAACTTTGAGCTCCCGATGACAACAGTGGTAGGCCTGATCACCGACAACGACGAGACAGCCTATAGGGAGGAGGTCAGAGACCTGACCATGTGGTGCCCGGACAACAACCTCTCCCTCAACGTGATCAAGACAGAGGAGATGACTGTGGACTACAGGAAAAGGAGGACCGAGCACGCCCCCATTCTCATCGACGGGGCTGTAGTGGAGCAGGTTGAGAGCTTCAAGTTCCTTGGTGTCCACATCACCAACAAACTAACATGGTCCAAACTCACCAAGACAGTCGTGAAGAGGGCACGAAAAAACCTATTCCCCCTCAGGAAACTAAAAAGATTTGACATGGGTCCTCAGATCCTCAAAAGTTTCTACAGCTGCACCATCGAGAGCATCCTGACAGGTTGTCATCCCTGCCTGGTATTGCAACTGCTCGGCCTCCGACCGCAAGGCACTACAGAGGGTAGTGCGTACGGCCCAGTACATCACCGGGACCAGGCTTGCTGCCATCCAGGCCCTCTATACCAGGCGGTGTCAGAGGAAGGCCCTAAAAATTGTCAGACGCCACCCAAGTCATAGACTGTTCTCTCTGCTACCGCACGGCAAGCGGTACCGGAGCGCCAAGTCTAGGTCCAAGCGGCTTCTCAACAGCTTCTACCCCCAAGCTATAAGACTGCTGAACATCTAATCGAATTGCTAACCAGACTATTTGCATTGTCCCCCTCTTTTACGCTGCTGCTACTCTCTTATTATCTATGCATAATCACTTTAATAACTATACCTAAATTACCTCGACTAACCGGTGCCCCCGCACGTTGACTCTGTACCGATACCCCCTGTATATAGCCTCCACATTGACTCTGTACCGGTACCCGCTGTATATAGCCTCCACATTGACTCTGTACCGGTACCCCCTGTATATAGCCTCCACATTGACTCAGTACCGGTACCCCCTGTATATAGCCTCCACATTGACTCTGTACCGATACCCCCTGTATATAGCCTCCACATTGACTCTGTACTGGTACCCCCTGTATATAGCCTCCACATTGACTCTGTACCGGTGCCCCCTGTATATAGCCTCCACATTGACTCTGTACCGGTACCCCCCTGTATATAGCCTCCACATTGACTCTGTACCGGTACCCCCTGTATATAGTCTCCACATTGACTCTGTACCGGTACCTCCCTGTATATAGCCTCCACATTGACTCTGTACCGGTACCCCCTGTATATAGCCTCCACATTGACTCTGTACCGGTACCCCCCTGTATATAGCCTCCACATTGACTCTGTACCGGTGCCCCCTGTATATAGCCTCCACATTGACTCTGTACTGGTACCCTTTGTATATAGTCTCCACATTGACTCTGTACCGGTACCCCCTGTATATAGCCTCCACGTTGACTCTGTACCGGTACCCCCTGTACATAGCCTCCACATTGACTCTGTACCGGTACCCCCTGTATATAGCCTCCACATTGACTCTGTACCGTTACCCCCTGTATATAGTCTCCACATTGACTCTGTACCGGTTCCCCTCTGTATATAGCCTCCACATTGACTCTGTACCGGTACCCCCTGTATATAGCCTCCACATTGACTCTGTACCGGTACCCCCTGTACATAGCCTCCACATTGACTCTGTATCTGTACCCCCTGTATATAGCCTCCACATTGACTCTGTATCTGTACCCCCTGTATAAAGCCTCACTATTGTCATTTTACAGCTGCTCTTTAATTACTTGTTACTTTTATATTTTTCTTAACTGCATTTGTGGTTAAGGGCTTGTAAGTAAGCATTTCACTGTAAGGTGTCGTATTCGGCGCATGTGACAAATAAAAATTTGATTTGAACGTAATTGGAGAGAATGGGCTCGTGGTTAACGGCTGGAGAGGAACGGTATCAAATACATCCAACATATGGGTTTCCATTTTGCGCTGTACCAGCCGTTATAATAGGAGCCAACACACACTCCTGCAGATGGCTTGTGCTGTTTCAGACCCCATAGTATGTCTTGATTTCTCTTAATTACTATGATTGGAGAAATACTAAAAGGGGTGTACAGTGATAATGGTAAATCATTTGTTGACCCTTTTTAAATTGCTCTACACACTTTTTATTTTATTTTATTTTGTTTGAGTTTTTAGTCGTTTTAGCAGGCGCTCTTATCCACAGCGACTTACACGGGCAATTAGGTTTATGTGCCTTGGTCTTTTTTTCCCTGTTGGCGGTCCTCATGAGAGACAGTTTCATCAAAGAGCTTGGCGGTTTTTGCAACTGCACTTGAAGAAACTTTCAAAAGTTGTTGAAATGTTCCGTATTGACTGACCTTCATGTCTTAAAGTAATGATGGACTGTTGTTTCTCTTTGTTTATTTGAGCTGTTCTTGACATAGTATGGACTTGGTTTTATTTGGTAAAAGACCATCTTCTGTATACCAACCCTACTTTGTCACAACACAACTGATTGGCTCAAACACATTAAGAAGTAAAGAAATTCCACACCTGTTAATTGAAATGCATTGCAGGTGACTACCTCATGAAGCTGGTTGAGAGAATTGCCAAGAGTGTGCAAAGCTGTCATCAAGGCAAAGGGTGCCTACTTTGAAGAATCTGAAATAAAATATATTTTGCTTTGTTTATCAGTTTTTTGGTTACTACATGATTCCATATGTGTTATTTCAATGTTGTGACTTCTTCATAATTATTCTACAATGTAGAAAATAGCAAAAATAAACTCTGTGTGTGTGTCTAAACTTTTGACTGGTACTGTATACATACATACATACATACATACATACATACATACATACATACATACATACATACATACATACATACATACATATACACAGTACTGTTAATATATTGCTGATATGTATTACTGGTTATAATATTATTAACTTATAACTCATTAACTTAAATACAACTCTGAGTCATGTCAGTGTGATGCATTTATTAAAAATCACATGTTTAAATAGAAATAGGACCGTTCTGTTCCATAGGTTACACCACACCATTCTGTTCCATAGGTTACACCACACCATTCTGTTCCATAGGTTACACCACACCATTCTGTTCCATAGGTTACACCATGAGGTTACATCACACCATTTGTATACGGTACAGGACATCCCCCCATCTTTAGTAGAAAAGGCTGTGTTTATTATATCAGATACAACTACAGTTGTAGTACAGTATAATAGTACAGTAGTATAGTATGGTAGTACAGTAGTAGTGTACAGTATACTAGTACTATACAGTAGTATAGTAATAGCGGTACAGTATAGTAGTACAGTACAGAGTAGTTGTACAGTATAGAAAGTAGTACAATAGTACTGTACAGTATAGTAGTACAATACAGTGGTACAGAAAAGTAGTGCAGTAGTACAGTATAGTAGTATAGCGGTATAGTAGTACAGTAGTACAGTAGTACAGTAGCACAGTATAGAAATAGTAGTATAGTAGTACAGTATAGTAATAGTAGTGCAGTAGTACAGTATATTAGTGCAGTGTTAGGGTAAAGTAGTACAGTGTAGTAGTACAGTAGCACAGTATAGTAGTACAGTGTAGTAGTACAGTGTAGTAGTACAGTAGCACAGTACAGTAGCACAATATAGTAGTACAGCAGCACAGTACAGTAGTACAGTATAGTAGTACAGTATAGTATTACAGTGTAGTAGTACAGTATAGTAGTACAGTATTAGTATAGCAGTACAGTATAGAAATAGTTGTACAGTAGTACAGTATAGAAATAGTACAGTGTAGTGGTACAGTAGCACAGTACAGTAGTACAGTAGTATAGTAGTACAGTAGCACAGTAGTAGAAATAGTAGTAGTATAGCAGTACAGTATAGTAGTACAGTATAGAAATAGTTGCACAGTAGTACAGTGTTGTAATAGTAGTGCAGTGGTACAGTAAAGTAGTACAGTAAAGTAGGACAGTAGTACAGTAGCACAGTACATTAGTGCAGTTTAGTAGTATAGTAGTACAGTGATAGTGATACAGTAAAGTAGTACAGTACAATAATACAGTGATACAGTAAAGTTGTACAGTAGTACAATGATACAGTATAGTAGTACAGTGATACAGTACAGTAGTACAGTAGTACAGTAGTGGTACAGTAGTAGTGATACAGTAGTACAGTGATACAGTACAGTAGTGATACAGTATAGTACAGTAGTACAGTATAGTAGTACAGTATAGAAATAGTAGTACAATAGTACTGTAGTAAAGTAGTGCAGTAGTACAGTATAGTAGTATAGAAGTACAGTGGTAGGGTACAGTAGTACAGTATAGTAGTACAGTAGCGCAGTACAGTGTAGTAGTACAGTAGTACAGTATAGTAGTACAGTGTAGTAGTACAGTAGTACAGTATAGTAGTATAGTATAGAAGTACAGTGGTAGGGTACAGTAGTACAGTATAGTAGTACAGTAGCGCAGTACAGTGTAGTAGTACAGTAGTACAGTATAGTAGTATAGTATAGAAGTACAGTGGTAGGGTACAGTATAGTAGTACAGTGTAGTAGTACAGTAGTACAGTATAGTAGTACAGTAGCGCAGTACAGTGTAGCTGTACAGTAGTACAGTATAGTAGTACAGTGTAGTAGTACAGTAGTACAGTATAGTAGTACAGTAGCGCAGTACAGTGTAGTAGTACAGTAGTACAGTAGCGTAGTACAGTAGCACAGTGAGAGTCATGGCACCTACAAGCTCTCAATGTCTCATGTCAGAATTAGCGGTTCACCCAAGTTTCGAAGTTGTTCCAAACGTCACATTTCAAATTGTTTAAAGGTTAAGTTTAAGCTTTAACTCAGGTTAAGTTTAAGCATTAACCCAGGTTAAGTTTAAGCATTAACTTAGATTAAGTTTAAGCATTAACTCAGGTTAAGTTTAAGCATTAACTCAGGTTAAGTTTAAGCATTAACTCAGATTAAGTTTAAGCATTAACTCAGATTAAGTTTAAGCATTAACTCTGAATTCTTAAGGCATGGCCATTAACTCCAAATGGTTAAGGTAAGGGTTAAGGCTAAAAACAAAAAAAATATCAAAGACAACTTTCCGCCGCTGGATTCGAACATGCAACCTTTGGAATCAGAGGTAGATGCTTACACCCATCTGCCATCACCGTCCATAATACTTGAGCAAAACCGAAACCTACCTTTTAATTGAATTTTTATTGAATTTTTATTTATCTTGAAGCCTTCTCAGAAATGGATGGATGTTGAATACTGAGTTGAATCATGAGTGACCTGCCTGCATGGTACAGCAGTTTAATTACTCCCAGAGTATACGGATGTACTTCAGTATCAGAAATGTTTATACAATATTCTTCTGTGTATTGGGCCATGTGTTTAGCTACAGGAAATGATTACCTGATTTTCTAGCAACTCTCAGAGCAAACAGATTCTATAGCCAAAAGATCTGTGGATGTAGATATACCCAAGTGTCAGAGATTTGTAAAATATAATTTATATACAATATATTTACTAATATTTTAGGTGTGTCGCTACAGGCCCCCCCCAAAAAAATTACTTCAAACTGAAAAAAAAAAAAAAAGGTCAAACAAACTTAGAAATAAGGGCTGTCAAAGTTAACGCGTTATATTTTTAATGCTGTAGAAAAAAGAAAATGATGATGATGTTAATCACATCTCCATTTCTTCATTTCAAGGACCTTATTCTGCCCGGACCTTATTCCGCCCGGATACTAGCCAAGGACCCTACTCCTCCTGGATACTAGCCAAGGACCCTATTCCTCCTGGATACTAGCCAAGGACCCTATTCCGCCCGGATACTAGCCAAGGACCCTATTCCGCCCGGATACTAGCCAAGGACCCTATTCCTCCTGGATACTAGCCAAGGACCCTATTCCGCCCGGATACTAGCCAAGGACCCTATTCCTCCTGGATACTAGCCAAGGACCCTATTCCTCCTGGATACTAGCCAAGGACCCTATTCCTCCTGGATACTAGCCAAGGACCCTATTCCTCCTGGATACTAGCCAAGGACACTATTCCGCCCGGATACTAGCCAAGGACCCTATTCCGCCCGGATACTAGCCAAGGACCCTATTCCTCCTGGATACTAGCCAAGGACCCTATTCCACCCAGATACTAGCCAAGGACCCTATTCCTCCTGGATACTAGCCAAGGACCCTATTCCTCCCGGATACTAGCCAAGGACCCTATTCCGCCCGGATACTAGCCAAGGACCCTATTCCTCCTGGATACTAGCCAAGGACCCTATTCCACCCGGATACTAGCCAAGGACCCTATTCCGCCCGGATACTAGCCAAGGACCCTATTCCTCCCGGATACTAGCCAAGGACCCTATTCCGCCCAGATACTAGCCAAGGACCCTATTCCACATGGATACTAGCCAAGGACCCTATTCCACATGGATACTAGCCAAGGACACTATTCCGCCCGGATACTAGCCAAGGACCCTATTCCTCCTGGATACTAGCCAAGGACCCTATTCCGCCCGGATACTAGCCAAGGACCCTATTCCGCCCGGATACTAGCCAAGGACCCTATTCCTCCTGGATACTAGCCAAGGACCCTATTCCTCCTGGATACTAGCCAAGGACCCTATTCCGCCCGGATACTAGCCAAGGACCCTATTCCTCCCGGATACTAGCCAAGGACCCTATTCCGCCCAGATACTAGCCAAGGACACTATTCCGCCCGGATACTAGCCAAGGACACTATTCCGCCCGGACACTCCACTCGGTGGCAGCCAAGGGGCCAGGGTTCCAGTCTAGAAGCATGGTTTTGACCGCTCCTACAGTTTTGCTTCGGTACTGCAGTTTTTATTGACGCCCGGCCTAGAAAAACAATTTCCATAAACGGCCACATTGAGAAGTCAGATTTTAAAATTCCTAATAAGACACTTTTTAGTCATCACATTTTGTGCACAAAACATCCATTGAATTAATCAAATAATTGTCGCTGAGGACGATCCCCACCCCCTATCACTCACAGCCAAACGATATTAACATTTTATGTTCGTCCAAATTTCTGCCATGTTTGTGGATGACATCGGCGCTGCTCCGGCGTTCACACTGAATGCTAGTGCGCATGTGATGTTGGTCCGTATAAACCGGATGCAATCCAGATATAGATGGCATGCGAGTAGAATACCTTGAAAACAACGGCTAGACATCTTAGATGCAGTCTCCAGTTCTTAATATATACCTCAGTGGTGGCAGCTGCTGTTATGTAAAGAAACGACTGGGGGAAATAAAATCCATTATGCGACCAGCTTTGAGCAACAATTTCGAAGGAAAACGTACAGAAAGTTCAACCATATTCACATTCCCAGTCGTTTTCTTTAGATAACAGCAAAAACATAATTTGTACAGTAAGGGCGTGGTTTAGAAAAGCAGTCAGTATCTGGTGTGACCACAATTTGCCTCATGCAGCGCGACACATCTCCTTCACATAGAGTTGATCAGGCTGTTGATTGTGGCCTGAGGAATGTTGTCCCACTCCTCTTCAATGGATGTGCGAAGTTGCTGGATATTGGCAGGAACTGGAACACGCTGTCGTACATGTCGATCCAGAGCATCCCAAGCATGTTCAATGGATGACATGTCTGGTGAGTGTGCAGGTCATGGAAGAACTGGGACATTTTCAGCTTCCAGGAATTGTGTACAGATCCTTGTGACATGGGGCCGTGCATTATGCTGAAACATGAGGTGATGGTGGCGGATGAATGGCACGACAATGGACCTCAGGATCTCGTCACGGTATTTCTCTGCATTCAAATTGCTATCAATAAAATGCAATTGTGTTCGTTGTCCGTAGCTTATGCCTTCCCATACTATAACCCCACCTCCACCATGGGGCCCATACCATAACCCCACCTCCACCATGGGGCCCATACCATAACCCCACCTCCACCATGGGGCCCATACCATAACCCCACCTCCACCATGGGGCCCATACTATAACCCCACCTCCACCATGGGGCCCATACCATAACCCCACCTCCACCATGGGGCCCTCTGTTCACAACGTTGACATCAGCAAACTGCTCACCCAGACAACGCCATACACGTGGTTTGCGGTTGTGAGGCCGGTTGGATGTACTGCCAAATTCTCTAAAACAACGTTGAAGGCGGCTTATGGTTGAGAAATTAACATTCAATTCTCTGGCAATAGCTCTGGTGGACATTCCTACAGTCTGCATGTTGCACGCTCCCTCAAAACTTGAGACATCTGTGACATTGTGTTGTGTGACAGAAATGCACATTTTAGAGTGGCCTTTTATTGTCCCCCAGCACAAGGTGCACCTGTGTAATGACCAGGCTTTTTAATCAGCTTCTTGATTTGCCACACCTGTCAGGTGGATGGATTATCTTGACAAATGATAAAATAGTCACTAACAGGTAGGTAAACACATTTCAAAATTTGAGAGAAACAAGCTTTTAGTGCGTATGAAACATTTCTGGATCTTTTTATTTCAGCTCATGAAAACACAGGACCAACACTTTACATGTTGCGTTTATATTGTTGTTCAGTGTAGAAATGTAAAATAATGAAAAGGTACCATTTGACAAGCATGTAGCCTACTTTAAACAGGTGTTTTCTTTCAAGGGGTAGATTTGACACAATCTGGTTTACAGTGTAACAAAACCCGAAACCTTAAGAGTTGCGGTAACATTTATGACACCAGGGTAAACAGGGATCTTCCACTATGGCTTGAAATATGTATTATACATACACTTTAGGAAGAATGGGTTTAATATATACAATACTATCCGCCATAATAATGAAATATATACACCAATACAAAAAGAGTGGTAAGGTGACATCCTTTGATCACAAGAAATCAGGAAACCATTGATTTATGCATGCATGCAATTCTCCCGCTGGTCTAGGGTGAGTACCACAATGTACCAAAAGTTATACTGTAATAATACCCAGGGGCGAATTGGCCATCTGGCAATTCTGGCATATTCCAGATGGGCTGGACCATCTTTAGTTGAGTGGTATGGTAGAAATTGACACACTATTTTTTTTCTTCATATACTTTATATATAAAAATAAAACAATAGAAAAGTTGACATGGCCAGTGGCCCCATGGGCCTGTTCGATTTTTTTCAAAATCAATATATATTTTTTTTTTGCGCAATTTCTCGGTTATACTATAAATTAGCATTTGGCTGATCAGTGGGCAGCGACCCGGTTTCCTCAGGCTGTGATCAGTGGGCAGCGACCCGGTTTCCTCAGGCTGTGATCAGTGGGCAGCGGCCCGGTTTCCTCAGGCTGTGATCAGTGGGCAGCGGCCCGGTTTCCTCAGGCTGTGATCAGTGGGCAGCGGCCCGGTTTCCTCAGGCTGTGATCAGTGGGCAGCGACCCGGTTTCCTCAGGCTGTGATCAGTGGGCAGCGGCCCGGTTTTCTCAGGCTGTGATCAGTGGGCAGCGACCCGGTTTCCTCAGGCTGTGATCAGTGGGCAGCGGCCCGGTTTCCTCAGGCTGTGATCAGTGGGCAGCGGCCCGGTTTCCTCAGGCTGTGATCAGTGGGCAGCGACCCGGTTTCCTCAGGCTGTGATCAGTGGGCAGCGACCCGGTTTCCTCAGGCTGTGATCAGTGGGCAGCGGCCCGGTTTCCTCAGGCTGTGATCAGTGGGCAGCGGCCCGGTTTCCTCAGGCTGTGATCAGTGGGCAGCGACCCGGTTTCCTCAGGCTGTGATCAGTGGGCAGCGGCCCGGTTTTCTCAGGCTGTGATCAGTGGGCAGCGACCCGGTTTCCTCAGGCTGTGATCAGTGGGCAGCGGCCCGGTTTCCTCAGGCTGTGATCAGTGGGCAGCGGCCCGGTTTCCTCAGGCTGTGATCAGTGGGCAGCGACCCGGTTTCCTCAGGCTGTGATCAGTGGGCAGCGACCCGGTTTCCTCAGGCTGTGATCAGTGGGCAGCGGCCCGGTTTCCTCAGGCTGTGATCAGTGGGCAGCGGCCCGGTTTCCTCAGGCTGTGATCAGTGGGCAGCGACCCGGTTTCCTCAGGCTGTGATCAGTGGGCAGCGGCCCGGTTTCCTCAGGCTGTGATCAGTGGGCAGCGACCCGGTTTCCTCAGGCTGTGATCAGTGGGCAGCGACCCGGTTTCCTCAGGCTGTGATCAGTGGGCAGCGACCCGGTTTCCTCAGGCTGTGATCAGTGGGCAGCGACCCGGTTTCCTCAGGCTGTGATCAGTGGGCAGCGGCCCGGTTTCCTCAGGCTGTGATCAGTGGGCAGCGACCCGGTTTCCTCAGGCTGTGATCAGTGGGCAGCGACCCGGTTTCCTCAGGCTGTGATCAGTGGGCAGCGACCCGGTTTCCTCAGGCTGTGATCAGTGGGCAGCGGCCCGGTTTCCTCAGGCTGTGATCAGTGGGCAGCGGCCCGGTTTCCTCAGGCTGTGATCAGTGGGCAGCGACCCGGTTTCCTCAGGCTGTGATCAGTGGGCAGCGACCCGGTTTCCTCAGGCTGTGATCAGTGGGCAGCGGCCCGGTTTCCTCAGGCTGTGATCAGTGGGCAGCGGCCCGGTTTCCTCAGGCTGTGATCAGTGGGCAGCGGCCCGGTTTCCTCAGGCTGTGATCAGTGGGCAGCGGCCCGGTTTCCTCAGGCTGTGATCAGTGGGCAGCGGCCCCGGTTTCCTCAGGCTGAGCTGAGGTCACGCAAACTCACATTGAAAGTCAAACGCGTCATCAGCAAAGACACCTGTGCCGACTCTATCATCAGTTAGCCAATATCATGGATCATAAGTAGAAAAGGAACCAATGAATGTAGAAAGAGCACATTCTACATTGGTCACCTCACAACGTCCTGTTTTTTGTGTGGCTAAAACAATGTATTGGGTCAAACAGTAAAGTGCATTATCCTCATGACTCCTGTAATGAAAGTGTCTTCCCTGTCACTCTATCCCCGCTGGGGCCTGCTGCTGTGATGAGCGAGCCACTCTCCTATCTTTTTTATTTAACTAGGCAAGTCAGTTGAGAACAAATTCTTATTTACAATGACAGCCTACCTTCTTCAGGGGCAGAATGATCGATTTTTACCATGTCAGCTCGGGGATTCAATCCGGCAACCTTTCGGTTAGTGGCCCAACGCTCTAACCACTAAGCTACCTATCCCCTCATGCGCTCGAGAGAAAAATACGTTTTGATCATATAACATTTCAAAATAAATTGCAGGAAAACAGATATGGAAGCTTCGTCCCCTTGTCCATGTCGAGGAGGGTCTCAGCTTTCTGTAGGTATAATTTGTATTTCTCAACTCATAATTGTAAAGTTATTTTAGTACATTACATTTTTATTTTTTTATTTAACTTGGCAAGTCAGTTAAGAACAAATTCTTATTTTCAATGACTGCCTAGGAACAGTGGGTTAACTGCTTTGTTCAGGGGCAGAACAACAGATTTGTACCTTGTCAGTTCGGGGATTTGATCTTGCAACCTTTCGGTTACTAGTCCAACGCTCTAACCACTAGGCATGGTTACTAGCAGTGAGTATCACAGGCGGCTGGTGGCGTCTTAATTAGGGAGGACGGCTCATAATAATGGCTGGAATGGAGTTAATGGAATGTTATCAAGCACTCTGAAACTCTGTGTTTGATGTGTTTGATGCCATTCCATTAATTTCGTTCCAGCCGTTATAAGCCGTCCTCCCTAATTAAGGTACCACCAGCCGCCTGTGATACTCACTGCTAGTAACCATGTCTTCATCCAAGAGAAAATGTAATGTTCTAAAATAACTTTACAATTGTAGGCAACTACCCATGAGACCTTTAGGCCTATTCACTCGCAATGGCCGGTGTGCATTTGACACGTTCTCTACTCCATATCTCAAAGCCATATAAAAAAAAGAGCTTGCTTGTAAAATAGTTGTTGAGCTGAATATTGAGAGTTGAGAAATACAAATTATACCTACAGAAAGCTGAGACCCTCCTCTCCTCACCAGCCTTTTATGGCTGGCATTATATTTAGAGTAATGGTCTAGTTCATGTGTTTTGAGTTTCCACTTCCTGTTTCTGTTGTCCTGCTGGGGGATTGGTATAGTTTACCACGCACACTGCTTGTAGGTCATATTATATATTGACGCTTTGCTTGGGCTTTGAGCTAAAACCCTGAAAGTCAGAGCCTATATCGCCAAGACTTACATTATTCATTCTTTAATAAATGGCGGAACACATTTCTACGCTGTGTTTCCTTTCTGAACTACTACGGTTATCAATACTCATAATAATCCAATGAGAAGGACTTAAATGGAAGATACATCAACCAAGTAACCATGCTAGCAACATCAATATGAACATGTAGTTGTACAGTATTGTAGAGTCACCATGGCTAGGATTCACAATGCGCCAACATCACACTGCACTTGTGTATACGGGGAGACAGGTTGAGAAAGGCAGAAGACACATTCCGTTCGAACCAATTGTACAATAAAGTTGTATTCTATTTTGAATTATATTCTATTCTTAAAAAAAAAAAATTTCAAAATGCAATTTACACTTGAGCTGTGCAATGCGATCTCCACGCATTACGGTTTATTTGAAACCCCACACTGGGTCATGTTTGGAGGGGTAACTTCTGCAATAGTGACAGTGAACATGTTTCCTATCAATTGGTAGAGGTGAGGTGGACTAGTTGTCAGTACCTACTCATGATAGTGTTGATTTTGTTAGGTCCAGCAGTCATAGGCTACCAGCTCCTTATTATGTTGCAAAGTGGGGATAGTGGTTGGCATTCCCAGTGCCGATTGTGCTTAGCTTCGGTAGAAAATGATTTGATTATATCACAAAACAAATAGTACAGTAGTGTCATGGTTTACAGTGAGTGGGG
Organism: Salmo trutta; assembly: GCF_901001165.1. Classification (NCBI taxonomy): domain Eukaryota; kingdom Metazoa; phylum Chordata; class Actinopteri; order Salmoniformes; family Salmonidae; genus Salmo; species Salmo trutta. The sequence continues at coordinate 43,150,040 of NC_042983.1, read as the reverse complement.
GTTGGTGGGGGTGTTAGAAATGGATGTTAGCAGGGTAGACAGTCCACTTCCCCATCCCTCCCCTAGGAGTCATACCCCATACCCCATCCCTCCCCTACAGAGTCATACCCAGTATTGGTTCTGCTGTAGAGTGGGGGGTGTGGTTCTAATGAGCTGGGCTGAACTCTCTGGATCTACACCGTTCCACGAGCAAAGTAGCAGTGATGTGGAGTTGCTAACTAAGCCCTGATTGGCTGAAGGAAGCAGCCTGTCCAGGGCAGGGCTACTGGGGCTCAGTGGAGTCACCGTTACCGTGGGAACAGCCGCGGTCCTCTGCAACTGGCCGTTATAGGCCGGTGGGGTTGAGGGTGAGGGTGAGGGTGGCGGCTTCGGGGTGACAGGTTTCTGTTTCCTCTTCCTGTTGCGTCGCAGCAGGAGAACCAGCACCACCAGGATGATGACCAATAAGAGCATGGCCAGGAGAGGTAGCATCACCAATGTCAGGTTGGAGGTCTTCTGAGGGTATGACTCTACTCGGACCGGTGTATTCACAAAGGAAATCTCATTGTCGTCTCCTTTACTCAGGGTGGTCTTGCCCAGATTAGTATCTGTACCTGCCGAGTCGTTCCGGTTGGTGTTCCCCCAGCGGTTGCGACCTTTGAACTTCTGGTGGTTCTTGCTGGGTCTCTGTGTGGAAAGGAGGGAGGTGGACAGGGAGGGTAGTGCCGTCCCAACACCAAACACTGTCGTTTGGTTCAGAGGCTGAGAGAAAGGACTGCTGGTGGTCAGGATGGGACTCTTGGTGGTTAGGACTAGCGAAGGATCATACGGAACGACAGTGAACCGGAACTCTCCCCTGGCAGGTGGGACGTTCTCCGCTTTCAGAATGAACACCAAAGAGTCGTTCAGCTCTTGCACTCCAGTCATGTTAGCGTTGAGCTCGAAGGATAACCTCTCCTTCTTCACATCCTGAAAGGAGAAAGACTCCAGTGGCTCGGTTTTCTTACCAGCTTTGGGTTTTCCTCGGACCAGCTTTCCATACTTTGGATGAGAGACGACCTCGAAGAAAGGGTCGCTGACGGATAGAGAAGCCAGCTCAGTTGCGTTGAGGAAACCAGTGTTGAGTTTGACCACGATGCCATTGGGTATTCTCACCCCCTCGCCAAACCTGACCAGGGGCTTAACCGTGATGTTGACAACCTGGTTTGTCAGGTTAGCTTCCGATGTAAACGCGGTGAACTCAAAGCTGTCCTGACCAGACGTGAGGGTCGTCATGTGATAAAATAAGCTACCCGTCCTTAAGTCCTCCTGCTCAAACTGGCTGACCTCCTGGTCATCCAGCCGAAGGATCTTGCCATACCGTGGCGCAGCAGTGATCCGGTAGTGAACCGTTGTGTTTTTTCCGTTGGTCTCTGCCACCAGACTCTCCTGGGTTAAAATCACAGAGGTCTGTCCCTGCTCCAGAGCCAGCCCAGTGTTGTTGATAAGAGAGATGGTGATCTCTGTCACCTCGAGGTTGAAGAGCTTATAGACCGGTTTGTGATGGCCATCGGAAACACTAAAATAAAACACCCCAGAAGCCCGGCTTCCATCATGGACAAAGTACACCTTCCCACTATTGATCTGAGCCTGAGTGAAGGACACCACAGACTCGTTAAGGCTTCCTCCCAAGGCCAGATAGCCGTTGTTGGGCTTGCTGATGACGATGTACCGGATGTCCTCTGAAGGGTTGTCCAAATCTTCCACATTGAGGTTCTCCGGCCCCAGGGCCACTGTGTCCCCCTGTACCACGCTCAGGCTGGGGGCTTTGGTCTTCAGAACGGGCGGCTGGTCGTTGACTGGGATCACCGTGATGTTGAACCACTCCTCCAGCACCTGATTAGAGAATAATATTACTTTACTTTGTTGAATGGAATCTTGTCTTCTGCATTAGAATTTGAAGCAGAACTTCCAATATCCTCAATGAGGCAATTCATTTTGCAGCATACACAACGTTCAAACAGATTTAAAAAAATAAAAAATAATGAAAATTTAAAAAAACAGACCTGTACCAGTCCAGAAATAAACCATTGGATAAAAGTGTGCAAAATACAAGGTAGGTTAGCAACATTACGTACCTGGCTGTCGTCCAGAGGACGCTGGGCCGGTTTACCCTTGGGGTTCAGCCAGGTGTCGAAGACAAAGCGGTCATGGAGCGTTTCGGAGTCGTCGTGCCGGTATGTGATGCCATACTTGTTGAGGATGTACTGGGAGAAGTTGGGTTTCTCCACGGTGAGGTTCCTCTCTCCCACCACAATGACCCCGTGCTGAGGTAGAGACTTGACCTGGAACCAGATCTCGTGAGAGATACGCTGGGGCGTGGGCAGCTTGGACATAAGGTTAGACGCATCCAGCTTGGACTTGTCGATGACGACGCGGTCACCCTCGGTCACCACAGCACCTAGAATGAAACGAGGGGACAAGTCAGTATGGAGGACCGAAGCTGCCATAATTACAGTGCATTTGGAAAATAGTCAGACCACTTCCCCTTTTTCCATATTTTGTTACGTTACAGCCTTATTCTAAAATGTATTAAATAAACAATTTCCTCATCAATCTACACACAATACTGCATAATGACAAAGCGAAAATAGGTTTTTAGAATTTTTTGCAAATGTATTAAAAATAAGAAACAGATGCCTTATTTACATAACTATTCAGACCCTTTGGTATGAGACTCAAAATTGAGCTCAGGGCCCACAGTTGACAGTGCATGTCAGAGCAAAAACCAAGCCATGAGGTTGAAGGAATTGTCTGTACAGCTCCTGAGAGCTGGCCGCCCGGCCAAACTGAGCAATCGTGGGAGAAGGGCCTTCGTCAGGGAAGTGACCAAGAATCCGACGGTCACTCTGACAGAGCTCCAGAGGTCCTCTGTGGAGATGGGAGAACCTTCCAGAAGGACAACCAACTCTGCAGCCTTTCACCAATCAGGCCTTTATGGTAGAGTGGCTAGACAGAAGCTCCTCCTCAGTAAAAGGCACATAACAGCCTTCTTGGAGTTCGCCAAAATGCACCTAAAGGACTCTGACCATGAGAAACAAGATTCTATTGTTTGATGAAACCAATATTGAACTCTTTGGCCTGAATGCCAAGCGTCACACGTCTTGAGGAAACCTGGCACCATCCCTTTCGGGGAAGCATGGCGGTGGCAGCATCATGCTGTGGGGATGTTTTTCAGTGGCAGGGACTGGGAGACTAGTCAGGATCGAGGGAAAGATGAATGGAGCAAAGTATAGAGAGATCCTTGATGAAAACCTGCTCCAGAGCTCTCAGGACCTCAGACTGGGGCGAAGGTTCACCATCTAACAGGACAACGACCCTTAGTACACAGCCAAGACAACGCAAGAGTGGCTTCAGGACAAGTCTCAGAATGTCCTTGAGTGTCCCAGCCAGAGCCTGGACTTGAACATGATCGAACATCTCTAGAGACAAGAAATTAGCTGTGCAGCGACGCTCCCCATCCAACCTGACAAGAGCTTGAGAGGATCTGCAGAGAAGAATGGGAGAAACTCCCAAAATACAGGAATGCCAAACTTGTAGTGTCATACCAAAGAAAAGACTCGAGGCTGTAATCGCTGCCAAAGGTGCTTCATCAAAGTACTTAGTAAAGGGTCTGAATACTTATATAAATGAGATATTTCAGTTTTTTGTTTTTAATACATTTGCAAACATTTCTAAAAACCTGTTTTTGCTTTGTCATTATGGGGTATTGTTGGTAGATTGATGAGGGAAAAAAACGATTTATTCCATTTTAGAATAAGACTAACTTAACAAAATGTGGAAAAAGTCAAGGTGTCTGAATACTTTCCAAATGCACTGTGTGTGCAATCATTCATCCATTTATTAATTTATCCATTTATTAATTTATCCATTTATGCATTTATCTTTGCATTTATCTATTTGTGTGTTTTATTTATTAATTTAACTCTAATTTTGGCAGCTTTGGCCCTCCATAAGCAGGGAAACCTATGAGTTAAAAGAAATATATATGTTACTAATATTTCATACCCCTTAATTGTATAATATTCATGGAAAGTTAAATTAACAACATAATGTCCTGTTGTTGTACATCATCAATGATTCACCAACGGCCCACCTGTGTTAGCGAGGAGCAGAGTCTTTCGGTCGGGTCCAGCATTCTCGTAGGAGATGTCCATCTTGAAGGTCTCGTTCTCCAGGGAAGCTGGAGGTGAGGACACTGAGAAGGTCATTGAGTCCATGGCAGACCAGCCAACCGACGCCACAAGACTCTGGATGTACAGAATCTCCCGCTGGTCCACCTGAGACACACACACACAGAGAGACCAGAAATCAGTGAAGGCTGGTGTTACTATGAATCGGAAGGGCAAGCCCGGGAATTTCCCCACTTTTGTAACCTACATTTGCCCCCACTTTTGTATCCCCGTTTTAACGTAACCAAAAAAATAATAAAGCGTTAGACAAAACACTGAACATCAGAACTTTAGTCATCAACGAATAATTCAAGACATGAACACTTCACATGAGTTGCTTCTTCCGCTAGAAAAAATCTGTGGTTGATATTCAGAATAGAAACATATGTATAATGCATGTCTATGTACTCAGCTGTAGAGAGTGTGACCTGAGGCCTTATCCAATCAAAAAACACTGACCACGCTTCCTGTCAAGGCCAAACAACATTTGTTTCGGCTTGAATAGGAATTTATATCCTGTGGAGTTTCCTTCTGTTTGCTTCTCACCGTAAAATATTGTTTTACTGAACAAATGAATCAGAATACACTCTCCCAAATAGTGCAAGAAGAGTCTTATTATGTCTTATCATAGAAACTACTGTGGCCATACAATACCAGTCAAAAGATTTGGTTCACACCTACGAATTACAAGGTTTTTTCTTATTTTTTTTATTTTTTTTAACTATTTTCTGACATTGCAGAATAATAGTGAACACATCAAAACAATGAAATAACAATGAAATAACACATATGGAGTCATGTAGTAACCAAAAAAAGTGTCAAAATATTTTCTATTTTAGATTCTTCAAAGTAGCCTTGATGACAGCTTTGCACACTCTTACTGGTCCGGGATCTGTCTATTTAATCATATTAATTGTAGATCTAAAAGGCAAAACTTTACCAGCGCTCCAACTCAATTGTAGGAATATGGGCCCTGGTCTCCCCTGTCCAAATAATCTTATTCATTATGAAAACTAATCCTAAATCACCACTCCTACTACTACCACCTCAGGTTCTGGTTAGTTGTTAGGTTCTGCTCTTACCATTGTCTGTGTGAAGGAGGAGACGTCAACAGTGAAATTATCAGCCAGCACTGTCACCAGTCTGCCTAGTTTTGGTCGACGAATCACGTTGAAGGTAATGGTGCGGTTGGATGTGTCGCTCTTGTCATTGGTCACCGCCTGCAGGTCCTCCTTGGTGATTGGTGTAGTAGAGCCTGTTTATGGTGAAACAATATCAGTAAATAAATGCTCCAACATATGGACTCATGGAGGATGTAACCATGGCGCCGGAGAAGAAGGCTGACGTTTTACCAGTCCTATTGTTTTTTTGTTTGTTTATCTGCGTTGTTTGTAACTTTTTTTTTGTAACTATTTTTGTACATAATGTTGCCGCTACCATCTCTTATGACCGAAAATAAAAACTAAACTAAACTTCTATACATCAGGACTGAGATTACTCACCACGGATTGGCAGACTCCTCTTTTTCCTTTAATCCTTTAACGAGTCTGACGAGCCCGACGCGAATGATATACTGCTTTCTCGGGAACAGGCCCCAGATCCCCGTGATTTGCGTGAAGAGGAGGTGGAGAAAAAGGGGCCGGAGGGCGGGTTGCCTTCTGAGAATTCGTAGGTGATCGAATAAACCCCCACTTCCTTCCATTCTGCTAGCAAACGTGCTAATCTTTGGACAATAAAATAGGTGACCTACGCGGAAGATTAAACTACCAACAGGACATTCAAAACTGTAATATCTTATGCTTCACGGAGTCGTGGCTGAACGACGACACTATCAACGTACAGCTGGCTGGTTATACGATATACCGGCAGGATAGAACAGCGGCGTCTGGTAAGACAAGGGGCGGCGGACTATGTATTTTTGTAAATAACAGCTGGCTTACGATATCTAAGGAAGTCTAGAGCTTTTGCTCACCTAAGGTAGAGTATCTCATGATAAGCTGTAGACCATACTATCTACCAAGAGAATTTGAATCTGTATTTTTCGTAGCTGTTTACATACCAATACAGACTGAGGCTGGCACAAAGACAGCACTCAATGAGCTGTATTCTGCCATAAGCAAACAAGAAAACGCTCACCCAGAGGCGACGCTCCTAGTAGCCGGGGACTTTAATGCAGGGAAACTTAAATCCGTTTTACCAAATTTCTATCAGCATGTTAAATGTGCAACCAGAGGGAAAAACTCTGGACCACCTTTAGTCCACATACAGAGATGCATTCAAATCTCTCCCTCGCCCTCCATTTGGCAAATCTGACCATAATTATATCCTCCTGTTTCCTGCTTGCAAGCAAAAGTTCAAGCAGGAAGCACCAGTGACTAGATCAATTAAAAAGTGGTCAGATGAAGCAGATGCTAAGCTACAGGACTATTTTGCTAGCACAGACTGGAATATGTTCCGGGATTCCTACGATGGCATTAAGGTGTACACCACATCAGTCATTGGCTTCATCAATAAGTGCATCGATGACGTCGTCCCCACAGTGACCGTACGTACATACCCCAACCAGAAGCCATGGATTACAGGCAACATCCGCACTGAGCTAAAGGCTAGAGCTGCCGCTTTCAATGAGCGGGACACTAACCCGGGAGTTTATAAGAAATCCATCAAATCCAACAAACCATCAAACAGGCAAAGCTTCAATACAGGACAAAGATCGAATCATACTACACTGGCTCTGACGCACGTCGGATGTGGCAGGGCTTGCAAACCATTACAGACTACAAAGGGAAGCACAGCCGAGAGCTGCCCAGCGACACAAGCCTACCAGACGAGCTAAAGTACTTCTATGCTCACTTCGAGGCAAATAACACTGAAACATGCATGAGAGCACCAGCTGTTCCAGAAGACTGTGTGATTACGCTCTCCGCAGCCGATGTGAGTAAGACCTTTAAACAGGTCACCATTCACAAGGCCGCAGGCCCAGACAGATTACCAGGACGTGTTCTGCGAGCATGCGCTGACCAACTGGCAAGTGTCTTCCCTGCCATTTTCAACCTCTCCCTGTCAGTCTGTAATACCAACATATTTTAAGCAGACCACCATAGTGTCTGTGCCCAAGAACACTAAGGTAACATGCCTAAATGACTACCAACCCGTAGCACTCACATCTGTAGCCATGAAGTGCTTTGAAAGGTTGGTCATGGCTCATATCAACACCATCATCCCGGAAACCCTAGACCCACTCCAATTTGCATACCGCCCCAACAGCTCCACAGATGATGTGATCTCTATTGCCACTCCACACTGCCCTTCCCCATCTGGACAAAAGGAACACCTATGTGAGAATGCTATTCATTGACTACAGCTCAGCGATCAACACCATAGTGCCCTCAAAGCTCATCAATAAGCTAAGGACCCTGGGACTAAACACCTCCCTCTGCAACTGGATCCTGGACTTCCCCAGGTGGTAAGGGTAGGTAACAACACATCCGCCATGCTGATCCTCAACACGGAGGCCCCTAAGGGGTGCGTGCTTAGTCCCCTCCTGTGCTCCCTGTTCACTCATGACTGCACGGCCAGGCACGACTCCAACACCATCATTAAGGTTGCCAATGACAACAGTGGTAGGCCTGATCACAGACAACGACTAGGCAGCCTATAGGGAGGAGGTCAGAGACCTGACCGTGTGGTGCCAGGACAACAACCTTTCCCTCAACGTGATCAAGACAAAGAAGATGATTGTGGACTACAGGAAAAAGAGGACCGAGCACGCCCCCATTATTATCGACGGGCAGTGGAGCAGGTTGAGAGCTTCAAGTTCCTTGGTGTCCACATCACCAACAAACTAACATGGTCCAAGCACACCAAGACACGACAAAACCTATTCCCCCTCAGGAGACTGAAAAGATTTGGCATGGGTCCTCAGATCCTCAAAAGATTCTACAGCTGCACCATCAAGAGCATCCTGACTGGTTGCATCACTGCCTGGTATGGCAACTGCTCAGCCTCCGATCGCAAGGCACTACATAGGGTAGTGAGAATGGCCCAGTACATCACTGGGGCCAAGCTTCCTGCAATCCAGGACCTCTATACCAGGCGGTGTCAGAGGAAGGCCCTAAAAATTGTCAGACTCCAGCCACCCTAGTCATAGACTGTTCTCTCTGCTACCGCACGGCAAGCGGTACCAGAACGCCAAGTCTAGGTCCAAGAAGCTTCTAAACAGCTTCTACCCCCCAAGCCATAAGACTCCTGAACACCTAATCAAATGGCTCCCAGACTATTTGCATTGCTCCCCCCTCTTTTACACCGCTGCTACTTTGTTGTTATCATCTATGCATAGTCACTTTAATAAGTCTACCTACATGTACATATTACCTCATGGCTTGGTTTTTTGCTCTGACATGCACTGTGGGACCTTATATAGGCAGCTGTGTGACTTTCCAAATCATATCCAATCAATTAAATTTACCACAGGTGGACTCCAATCAAGTTGTAGAAACATCAAGGATAATCGATGGAAACAGGATGCACCTGAGCTCAATTTCGAGTCTCATAGCAAAGGGTCTGATTAATTATGTAAATAAGGTATCTGTTTTACATTTCTTTTTATAAATTTGCAAAAATTCTGAAAACCTGTTTTCACTTTGTAATTATGGGGTATTGTGTGTAATCCGTTTTAGAATAAGGCTGTAACAAAACAAAATGTGGAAAAAGTCAAGGGGTCTGAATACTTTCCGAAGGCACTGTATGTCACAACAACTTGGTGTTTGAAAATACTACACATTTTATGTGGCTCTTCTGAAGGGAAGCCATAGTTATGGTCATTGTTATATAGGCTAAGTGTTTTCCAAATGTGTAGGTACACTTTTATTATGGGTGATCCTCGTCATAATCTCACCACTTCCAACAAAAAACAAGGACCAGTCTGACCACGCAGTTTAGAAGGTGTGGTGGTATTGAGTGTCCTCATTTAAGTTATCCTCCGAAGGCTGTTGACTCCAGACTGTGCTTAACATATTGCTGTGCAGTGTGAAATGCTATGTGAAAACAGAGGGAAAACTGTTTTGATCTTTAAAAAAAACAAAAAAAAACAGTGTGGTAAAGACATCACACCCACAAACACATTTTGGAACCTTGTGATATAAACAAGTCATATAACCCAAACAACCTTCTACTGAGAGAAGTCTGACGATGGTGGAGATGATGAAACAGAGGAGGGTGATGAGCAAACAGAGTGATGTTCATTCCTCCCTTCCCTTTCTCCCACGCATCCTCCTCTCTCCTCCTTCCTCCTTCCTCTCCAGGGACTCTTGTTTATAGTATGTTTATAGTGTGTGGGTGGCCTCTTTCGATACAAGCAGTACACCGCCACAAGGAGAAATACACGACCACATCTAGATCAACACTATTGTCTGCTTTAGTTAATAAAAAAACAGAGACGACAGGCTATTTCTGACCATGGTTTCTATACAGGAACTAAATGTAGACCACCTACAAGGATGGGACCTTGGAAAAGCACATAATGGCTGTTCTGCTTTAGTGCGTCATGAGGAGTTTCAATCACTGCACCTAGTTATACACACACTTTTGAAAATCAAAACTCCAATATGAATAAAATACGGAGCAAAGAGAAGTCGGCGGCAGAAAGAGGAGTCGGCGGCAGAGAGGGGAGTCGGCGGCGGAGAGGGGAGTCGGCGGCGGAGCACGGAGTTGGCGGCAGAGAGGGGAGTCGGCGGCAGAGAAGGGAGTCGGCGGCAGAGAGGGGAGTCGGCGGCAGAGAGGGGAGTCGGCGGAGGAGCGTGGAGTCGGCGGCAGAGAGGGGAGTCGGCGGAGGAGCGCGGAGTCGGCGGCAGAGAAGGGAGTCGACGGCAGAGAGGGGAGTCGGCGGCAGAGAGGAGAGTCGGCGGCAGAGAGGGGAGTCGGCGGCAGAGAGAGGAGTCGGCGGCAGAGAGGGGAGTCGGCGGGAGAGAGGGGAGTCGGCGGCAGAGAGGGGAGTCGGCGGCAGAGAGGGGAGTCGGCGGCAGAGGGGAGTCGGCGGAGGAGCGCGGAGTCGGCGGCAGAGAGGGGAGTCGGCGGCGGAGCGCGGAGTCGGCGGCAGAGAGGGGAGTCGGCGGCAGAGCGCGGAGTCGGCGGCAGAAGGCGGAGTCGACGGCAGAGAGCGGAGTCGGTGGCAGAGAGAGGAGTCGGCGGCAGAGAGGGGAGTCGGCGGCAGAGAGGGGAGTCGGCGGCAGAGAGGGGAGTCGGCGGAGGAGCGCGGAGTCGGCGGCAGAGAGGGGAGTCGGCGGCGGAGCGCGGAGTCGGCGGCAGAGAGGGGAGTCGGCGGCAGAGCGCGGAGTCGGCGGCAGAAGGCGGAGTCGACGGCAGAGAGCGGAGTCGGTGGCAGAGAGAGGAGTCGGCGGCAGAGAGGGGAGTCGGCGGCAGAAGGCGGAGTCGACGGCAGAGAGCGGAGTCGGTGGCAGAGAGCGGAGTCGGCGGCAGAGCGGCGGCAGAGAGGGGAGTCGGCGGCAGAGCGCGGAGTCGACGGCAGAGAGCGGAGTCGGTGGCAGAGAGAGGAGTCGGCGGCAGAGAGGGGAGTCGGTGGCAGAAGGCGGAGTCGACGGCAGAGAGCGGAGTCGGTGGCAGAGAGCGGAGTCGGCGGCAGAGCGCGGAGTTGGCGGCAGAAGGCGGAGTCGACGGCAGAGAGCGGAGTCGACGGCAGAGAGAGGAGTCGGCGGCAGAGCGGGGAGTCGGCGGCAGAGAGAGGAGTCGGCGGCAGAGAGAGGAGTCGGCGGCAGAGCGGTGGGTCGGCGGCAGAGGGCGGAGTCGGCGGCCGAGGGCGGAGTCGACGGCAGAGAGCGGAGTCGGCGGCAGAGAGAGGAGTCGGCGGCAGAGCGGGGAGTCGGCGGCAGAGAGGGGAGTCGGCGGAGGAGCGCAGAGTCGGCGGCAGAGCGGGGAGTCGGCGGAGGAGCGCGGAGTCGGCGGCAGAGAGGGGAGTCGGCGGCAGAGAGGGGAGTCGGCGGCAGAGAGGGAAGTTGGCGGCAGAGAGCAGAGTTGGCGGCAGAGAGCGGAGTCGGCGGCAGAGAGGGGAGTCGGCGGAGGAGCGCGGAGTCGGCGGCAGAGAGGACAGTCGGCGGCAGAGAGGGGAGTCGGCGGCAGAGAGGGGAGTCGGCGGCAGAGAGCGGAGTCGGCGGCAGAGAGCAGAGTCGGCGGCAGAGAGGGGAGTCGGCGGCAGAGAGGGGAGTCGGCGGAGGAGCGCGGAGTCGGCGGCAGGGAGGGGAGTCGGCGGCAGAGAGGGGAGTCGGCGGCAGACCGCGGAGTCGGCGGCAGAGAGGGGAGTCGGCGGAGGAGCGCGGAGTCGGCGGCAGGGAGGGGAGTCGGCGGCAGAGAGGGGAGTCGGCGGAAGAGCGCGGAGTCGGTGGCAAAGCGGGGTCAGCAGCAGAGTAGTCAACTTGTGTGTTGATGGAAAGCTTTACAGTATATCATAAAGCTAGAAAAACGAGAAGTTTCATAGAGATTGAGAAACGTTATCAGCTGTGTAAACAGCAGTAGAGGAGGCACAAACAGACACGGCCCCTTAAAGATGCTACATCCATTTCTGGACGTAGTGAAATAAACTCATTTATTATTTTACAATGTCTCTTATAAATGCCGCCTGGGCTTAGTTCAAGTGTCCTACCCCACCACAACCCAAAATACTGAGCTTGTTTTACTCCAATGTTTGTAAACATTGGAAATGTAAGCAAACACTCTATAGCCTCAAATAGACATTAAGTCCCCTATTTTGGGGGATTTTAAAGCATTTCTGGACCGGTTCCCAGAAGCGCTCTGTAAATGTCGTAGGGTCTAGTGTCTTATAATGCAAGAAAGCCCCATCTCGCTGCCCTCCCAGCAGGGCTGACTTTAAGTTTCAGACCCTACATTTGCATAGGAAGTGACGTGCCACATTTTCTGTCCTATCCAGACAAAGGAACGATTTCCTGTGTCTGTCAAACTCACAGCTGCGCTTACAAAATTGGAGAATCTAGCAGATGCAACAATACTCGTTTTTCGAGCACTCATTATCAAAAAACGACAAAATAATTGAATAGAATTGAACTAAGACCACTTTCTCTTGGTCACAGACGGACAAAATCACTTTGTGCTTAAAGTTGAAGCAGGGCCGGCGGCAGAACAAATCAGTTGGACGGGCATTTGATTTCCTTGTGGGGGGAGGGGCACATTTTTTTCATGGGACCACCTGTGTGCACACGCTTGACTTGGCAGAGTAATATTGTTTTTAAATTCATGAAGAGTCCAAATGACTGCTTTAGCATTTAACTGTAAAAAATGTATTACCTTTTTAATGTGGCATGAACACAACCAGTCATGATGTTTTTCATCTAATTGTCAAACAAAAAGTAGGTTACCTTTTGCATGTTCATCCAAAATAATTCCAGCATCCGAACAGTACACTGTGTACCCGCCAACTTCAAATCGCAAGTGGTAGAAACTGCTATCTCCAATGCAGAAAGCATTCGAGCGTGCTAAACAGCGCCCCTCTGTCTTACTGTAGGTAGCCCATGTATCTGATGCTGTCTGGACAAAAAGTGTATTACATGCAATACTATTTTTGTCCAGACAGTATCAGATACATGGGCTACACATACAGATACAGAGGGGCGCTGTTTCTTCACTCGTTCTGATGATTTATCTGAGATTTGAGGCGTCTTTCTATTGGCACCATCTCTGTGAAATAAATTAACAATATTTAAATACTTAATTTGGACGGGCAAGGAGGTACGGCAGGGCGGGCTAAGCCCCTTAAGTCCTGTCGATAATGCCGGCCCTGAAATTAAGTTGTAACGAGTCTGCATGGTGAATGCCGTCTCTGCGCCGCTCACTGGACGTTTGCGAGAAAACTCGGTCAGCAGTTATATGAAATAGTGCCAATATTGTACTGTCCCTATGTAACAGTATTGCTTCCATTCCTCTCCTCACCCCAAACGGGGCTCAAACCAGGGACCCTCTGCACACATAAACAACTGCCTCCCACGAAGCATCGTTACCTATCGTTCCACAAAAAAAAAAAGATTTTCCCCTCACCCATCTACACACAACACTAGTATGTAATGTCACGATTCCAAAGCTATGCGATGCTACAGATAGCAAGTTAATTATCTCACATCTCGGGAAAAGATTTGTAATGTTGTACTTCATGTTGATGAAATTCGTGCTAATGTTGCGTCTTTCAGCTAGCGCCCAATAGACTCCTACTCACTCCTTGAAAGAGAGCGCTCCTTGTTCCAGAATCGCCCAGAATGCACCACGTGGCCCATTGACGCAGCATGGGCAGCGTTTCCCATCTCCTCAAAAGTATCTCTGCCGTTGCGAATGTTAAGACTCCAGTCTGTGAGGCACATCGATCTGCAGGCTGAACATGGTGAGATTGTAGACTCCTCAATTGATGGCTGTAAAATCGCCTATACAAACTCCACTAACTATCTACGTTACATGCTGATATTGTCTTTGGTATTATTGTGTGTAGATACCTTTGCTAGCTAGCTAGCCAGCCCATAGAGAGAGCATTGCATTGTGGATTTTGTAGTCAACTTGAGCTGCAACAGATTTCCACAATGATTTTCCATGTTGCTACCAACCTTATTTTTTGCGAACAAAATGTTTCATTTTGGCATTATAATATTTTTCTCACATAGAGATAAAGGAATGAGTGGTTTTAGGTATATTTTTTGTTTAAACTCTGTAACTGTTTTAAAGTCACCATTGGCCTCATGGTGAAAATCGCTGAGCGGTTTCCTTCCTCTCCGGCTCATTGCGCTCTAGCGACTCCTTGCGGCGGGCCAGGTGCCTTTCAGGCTGACTTCAGTCATCAGTTGAACAGTGTTTCCTCCAACACAACACGGGTTAAGCGAGCAGGTGTTTTAGAATCGCGGCTTGGCGGGTCATGTTTCGAAGGACGCATGACAAGACTTTCACCTCTCCCGAGCCCGTTGAGGAGTTGCAGCGATGAGACAAGATCGTAATCACGAAATTGGGAAGGAAAAGGGGGGTTAAAATGTTATTTTGATATCTTTGATGGTCAGTCCTTGCATCAATAGCTCTGTCTATGAATTTAAGAGCGGTTACATTTCCACAGGCCCATCATCCTAAACGGCAGGGTGACAGCTTCGTTATTTGTTATTGTTATTGCTTCAACTGCGGATTGCCCTTTAGGAACCCACTCATCCATCCAGTGCCTGGAAACCCCCAGCCCACTGTGCCAGCTGGTCATTAACAACACATCAATCAGAACCTGGGTTCAACTACTATTTGAAATGTTTCAAATACTTTTTGCGTTTTCTGTAGCCTGACTGAAATGCCAGACGGGCGGAGTTTGCCGTTTTGGGACTATTCTATTGGTTCAATTGCAGGAGGCAAACTCAATCAACCACAGCTAAAGTACATGATACGATTTCAAATAGTATTTGAACCCATGTCTACCATCATCCATCCCCACCTAACTCACAAACCAGACTCCACAGCCTGAGCCAAGCCATTCCGGCTAAGGTGTGTAGTGTGTTGTGTGTGTGTGCCAGCTAGCAAACAAAGTACAGGGCTGGGTCGGTCAGTCTCTATATAGCTGGGTCGGTCAGTCTCTATATAGCTGGGTCGGTCAGTCTCTATATAGCTGGGTCGGTCAGTCTCTATTTAGCTGGGTCGGTCAGTCTCTATTTAGCTGGGTCGGTCAGTCTCTATTTAGCTGGGTCGGTCAGTCTCTATTTAGCTGGGTCCGTCAGTCTCTATTTAGCTGGGTCCGTTAGTCTCTATTTAGCTGGGTCCGTCAGTCTCTATTTAGCTGGGTCCGTCAGTCTCTATATAGCTGGGTCAGTCAGTCTCTATTTAGCTGGGTCCGTCAGTCTCTATTTAGCTGGGTCCGTCAGTCTCTATTTAGCTGGGTCCGTCAGTCTCTATTTAGCTGGGTCCGTCAGTCTCTATTTAGCTGGGTCCGTCAGTCTCTATTTAGCTGGGTCCGTCAGTCTCTATTTAGCTGGGTCCGTCAGTCTCTATTTAGCTGGTCCGTCAGTCTATTTAGCTGGGTCCGTCAGTCTCTATTTAGCTGGGTTGGTCAGTCTCTATTTAACTGGGTCGGTCAGTCTCTATTTAGCTGGGTCGGTCAGTCTCTATTTAGCTGGGTCGGTCAGTCTCTATTTAGCTGGGTCGGTCAGTCTCTATTTAGCTGGGTCCGTCAGTCTCTATTTAGCTGGGTCCGTTAGTCTCTATTTAGCTGGGTCCGTCAGTCTCTATTTAGCTGGGTCCGTCAGTCTCTATATAGCTGGGTCAGTCAGTCTCTATTTAGCTGGGTCCGTCAGTCTCTATTAGCTGGGTCCGTCAGTCTCTATTAGCTGGGTCCGTCAGTCTCTATTTAGCTGGGTCCGTCAGTCTCTATTTAGCTGGGTCCGTCAGTCTCTATTTAGCTGGGTCCTTCAGTCTCTATTTAGCTGGGTCCGTCAGTCTCTATTTAGCTGGGTCCGTCAGTCTCTATTTAGCTGGGTCCGTCAGTCTCTATTTAGCTGGGTCCGTCAGTCTCTATTTAGCTGGGTCCGTCAGTCTCTATTTAGCTGGGTCGGTCAGTCTCTATTTAACTGGGTCGGTCAGTCTCTATTTAGCTGGGTTGGTCAGTCTCTATTTAGCTGGGTCGGTCAGTCTCTATTTAGCTGGGTCGGTCAGTGTCTATTTAACTGGGTCCGTCAGTCTCTATTTAGCTGGGTCGGTCAGTCTCTATTTAGCTGGGTCGGTCAGTCTCTATTTAGCTGGGTCGGTCAGTCTTTATTTAACTGGGTCGGTCAGTCTCTATTTAGCTGGGTCGGTCAGTCTATTTAGCTGGGTCGGTCAGTCTATTTAGCTGGGTCGGTCAGTCTCTATTTAGCTGGGTCGGTCAGTCTCTATTTAACTGGGTCGGTCAGTGTCTATTTAGCTGGGTCGTCAGTCTCTATTTAACTGGGTCGGTCAGTCTGTGTATTAAAAGTAGAGTATGAATCATCTGTTCCTAAATAAAGCAGTGATGAAATGATGACTCCATCCCAGCTGAAGTCATGATGCGTCTAGTCTGGGACCTTTTGGTGGTTTAACAACGACTCACTGCAAAGTGGTCTAACCGAGCTAGTCCCCTGAATTATTCAATGAAATGGATTTTTGACTATAAGATTAGTTTGAACAGATAAGTAGGTTATGGACCGTAGGACAGTAGAAGACCATGCTAGTGTTGGGTGGAGGCTCTCAATGTTTAGTCTCTTGTGACATACGGAACATTAGATTTGGTTCTGGGTGTAGAAGTTACTCAATGTTGGCCCTAGGCTTAAGAGAAGGGAGGTGTCCTCTTGACAGTATAAACCAGGAGGTCACTTCTCGGATTCCACTGTGAAAAGCCTGATCTCATCTCTGTGTCAGTCCTCAGAGCTTTTATTTGTACTTTTATTGAATATACGTGTTCCCGGTCCCACAGCAGCAGACACCAGGTCAATTTGTGTATATACACTGACTGTACAAAACATTAAGAACACCTGCTCTTTCCATGACAGACTGACCAGGTGAATCCAGGTGAAAGATATGATCCCTTATTGATGTCACCTGTTAAATCCACTTCAATCAGAGTAGATGAAGGGGAGGAGACGGGTTAAAGAAGGATTTTTAAGCCTTGAGACAACTGAGACATGGATTGTTAAGATGGAGGACGTAACCATGGCGCCGGAGAAGAAGGCTGACATTTTACGCATTCCTATCCAATTGTGTTTTTTTGTTTGTTTCTTTGAGTTGTTTTTAACTTTTTTTTGTTGCTTATTTTGTACATAATGTTGCTGCTACCGTCTCTTATGACCGAAAATTACTTCTGGACATCAGGACTGTGATTAATCAACCCCGGGACTGGCAGAATCCTTTTTTTCCTTTAACGAGTCTGACGAGCCCGACGCGAATGATATACTGCTTTCTCGGGAACAGGCCCCAGATCCCCGTGATTTGCGTGAAGAGGAGGTGGAGAAAAAGGGGCCGGCGGGCTGCCTTCTGATAATTCGTAGGTGATCGATTAAACCCCCACTTCCTTCCATTCTGCTAGCAAACGTGCTAATCTTTGGAGAATTAAAATTGATGACCTACGCGGAAGATTAAACTACCAACAGGACATTCAAAACTGTAATATCTTATGCTTCACGGAGTCGTGGCTGAACGACGACACTATCAACGTACAGCTGGCTGGTTATACGATATACCGGCAGGATAGAACAGCGGCGTCTGGTAAGACAAGGGGCGGCGGACTATGTATTTTTGTAAATAACTGCTGATATCTAAGGAACTGTTCCAGAAGACTGTGTGATCACGCTCTCCGCAGCCGATGTAAGACCTTTAAACAGGTCAACATTCACAAGGCCGCAGGGCCAGACGGATTACCAGGACGTGTACTGAGAGTATGCGCTGACTAACAGGCAAGTGTCTTCCCTGACATTTTCAACCTCTCCCTGCCGGAGTCTGTAATACTAACATATTTTAAGTAGACCACAATAGTGCCTGTGCCCAAGAACACTAAGGTAACCTGCCTAAATGACTACCAACCCGTAGCACTCACATCTGTAGCCATGAAGTGCTTTGAAAGGTTGGTCATGGCTCATATCAACACCATCATCCCGGAAACCCTAGACCCACTCCAATTTGCATACCGCCCCAACAGATCCACAGATGATGTAATCTCTATTGCCACTCCACACTGCCCTTTCCCACCTGGACAAAAGGAACACCTACGTGAGAATGCTATTCATTGACTACAGCTCAGCGTTCAACACCATAGTTTCCTCAAAGCTCATCAATAAGCTAAGGACCCTGGGACTAAACACCTCCCTCCGCAACTGGATCCTGGATCCTGACTGAACGGCCAGGCACGACTCCAACACCATCATTAAGTATTCCGATGACACAACAGTGGTAGGCCTGATCACCGACAACGATGAGACAGCCTATAGGGAGGAGGTCAGAGACCTGGCCGTGTGGTGCCAGAATAACAACCTCTCCCTCAACGTGATCAAGACAAAGGAGATGAATATGGACTACAGGAGAAGGAGGACCGAGAGCTTCAAGTTCCTTGGTGTCCACATCACCAACAAACGAACATGGTCCAAACACACCAAGACAGTCGTGAAGCGGGGCACGACAAAACCTATTCCCCCTCAGGAGACTGAAAAGATTTAGCATGGGTCCTCAGATCCTCAAAAGGTTATACAGCTGCACCATCGAAAGCATCCTGACTGGTTTCATCACTGCCTGGTACGGTCAATATTACTGTCAAAATAAGGAACTAAAACATTGACATTCAATATTAAAGGGGAAATAAAAAGAAGAAGAAAAAAGATTGATACAAAGAATACTACTTCCTGTTGTACGGTTGACTTCAACCGAACAACATTTGAAATAATGAGAGAGATTTTAAAAAACACACAGAGACAGAGACCTAAATATTGACTGACTTTCATCAAACTGTCCACTCAAGAATAAGCTTCAAACTGTAAACCAGTGCCTGAAACCTGGTTCAGGTTGTCAGTCAACCTACCAGGGTATTTTACAAACAGCACAGGAATTAAATCATCAACATGTATTGATTTTCACTTAAACATTTTTTTTTAAACACAAATGTTCTCTAAAGCACAATACAAAATCCATCACAATATAGTAGCCATATCTAGGAAAACCAAAGTTCCAAAGGCTGGGCCTAATATAGTGTATAAGAGGTCATACAATAAGTTTTGTAGTGATTCATATGTTGATGATGTAAAGAATATTTGCTGGTCTCTGGTGTGTAATGAGAAGCAACCAGACGCTGCACTCGACACATTTATGAAATTGCTTATCCCAGTTACTAATAAACACACGCCCATTACTAAGAAAATGACTGTAAAAACTGTTAAATACCCTTTGGATTGATGAGGAATTAAAAAATGGTATGGTTGAGAGAGGATGAGGCAAAAAGGTATGGCAAATAAGTCTGGCTGCACAGATGATTGACAAACGTACTGTAAATTGATAAATCATGCGACTAAAGTGAATAAAAATAAGAACAAAATGGAGGGAGAGAGAGAGAGAGAGAGACACAGAGAGAGACAGAGACAGAGAGACAGAGAGAGAGAGACAGAGACAGAGAGAGAGAGACAGAGACAGAGAGACAGAGACAGAGAGACAGAGACAGAGAGAGAGAGACAGAGACAAAGAGAGAGAGACAGAGACAGAGAGACAGAGACACAGAGAGAGACAGAGAGAGAGACAGAGACAGAGACAGAGAGACAGAGACACAGAGAGAGACAGAGAGAGAGACAGAGACAGAGAGAGAGTTATAGAACGCAATGACGAAACTGTGGATGTCACGTCCTGATCAGTAAAGGGGTATTTTTGTTATTGTAGTTTGGTCAGGACGTGACAGGGGGTGTTTGTTTAGAGTGTCTCGGGGTTGGTTGATCTATGTGCTTATGTAAAAGGGGGTGTTTGTTTAGAGTGTCTCGGGGTTGGTTGATCTATGTGCTTATGTAAAAGGGGGTGTTTGATTAGAGTGTTCCGGGGTTTTGGTCTATGTTCTATGTTAGTGTATTTCTATGTTCAGTCTAGTCTATCTATTTCTATGTTTAGTTCATTGGATTGACCTTCAATTGGAGGCAGCTGTTCCTCGTTGCCTCTGATTGAAAGTCCTATGTATAGGGGTGTTTTGTAATGGGATTTGTGGGTAGTTGTCTCCTGTTTTGTGTCTGTGCACATGACATGACATGACATGACATGACATGACATGACATGACATGACATGACATGACATGACATGACATGACAGGACTGTTTAGTGTCGTTCGTTGTTTTGTATACGTGATTTGTTTGTTTTTCCTTCTTTTGATTTAATAAAGAAGATGAGTTTACACGTTCCCGCTGCACCTTGGTCTAATCCTTACGACGCCCGATACAGTGGATTTATACGTGGCGGACTTGTACACAGATGCTACCAACCATCTTTGTATTTAGCCATACATGAGACTCTTAAGTGTAAAAATAGCTATATTGGTCAATGGTAGATTTCCTGTTTGAAACCTAACCAGTCACAGACTGTAGCATTTGACCAGAATGAGGAAGTTCAATTTATACACATTCTAAAATATATATGTGACTCATCTATTTAGTCATTCCACCAGTGGCGTTTGTTGCCGTTTAAGATGAGGGTTGGATGATTATTTTATTATGAGCATGGACTTATTTTCTATTACAGCATAATGTATGACTGTCAATCATATTCCACTCACCCAGCTCAACATAACATCGATATATTTAGACTACTACATGATACTAGAATTTTCCCTTGTACCCATCATGAGGTTGCTACAACCTAGCAGCACACAGGTCGAGAGAATTTTTGGTGAAAGATCGTGACACATTCAATATCGCGTTGTACACTCTTGACATGCCTATAGCCTATAGCTGCTTTAGCAACAGCTAATGGGGATCCTAATAAAATACCTAATACCAAATAGGCTGGAGGACGTTCTCTGGAAGTTGTCATAATTACTGTGTAAGTCTATGGACGGGGGTGAAAACCATGAGCCTCCTAGGTTTTGTATTGAAGTCAATGTACCCAGAGGAGGACGGAAGCTAGCTGTCCTCCGGCTACACCAAGGTGCTACCCTACAGAGTGTTGTTGAGGCTACTGTAGACCTTCATTGCAAAACAGTGTGTTTTAATCAATTATTTGGTCAAGTGAATACATTTAGTATAGTTTATCTAAACTTTTTTAATGTTTCACTTTTTTATTAAATTCACTGAGGAAGATCCTCCCTTTTCCTCCTCTGAGGAGCCTCCACTGCCTTTCACATCTCTACCAGTGCATATGGGGGTAGAGGCTAGGAGTCCATTTGTGATTGGCAGTGGTGGAAAAAGTACCCAATTGTCATACTTGAGTAAAAATAAAAGATACCTTAAATAGAAATTGACTCAAGTAAAAGTGAAAGTCACCCAGTAAAATACTACTTGAGTAAAAGTCTAAAAGTATTTGGTTTTAAATATACTGAAGTATCAAAAGTAAACGTAATTGCTAAAATATATTTAAGTATCAAAAGTACAAGTATGAATCATTTCAAATTCCTTAAATTAAGAAAACTAGATGGCACAATTGTCTTGTTTTTTTTTTCTTCATGTATGGATAGCCAGGGGCACACTCCAACACTCAGACATAATTTTCAAATTAATTATTTGTGTTTAGTGAGTCCTCCAGATCAAAGGCAGCAGGGATGAACAGGGATGTGTGTAAATTGGACCATTTCCTGTCCTGCTAAGCATTAAAATTGTAACAAGTACTTTTGGGTGTCAGGGAAAATGTACGGAGTAAAAAGTACATTATTTTCTTTAGGAATGTTGTGAAGTAAAAGTTATCAAAATAAATAAATAGTAAAGTACAGATACCCCCAAAAACTACTTAAGTAGTACTTTAAAGTATTTTTACTTAAGTGCTTTACACCACTGGTGATTGGGCAAATGCAGTAGGCCTATCTAAAGGAGGGGTTACTGTGGGTCACCCGGGTAGTCCATTCCAGCCATTACAATAAACACGTGCTTCTATAGCTGCTCCCACCAGCCTCCAGTGCTTGGAACACCTTGAAGGGACTGTTGTTCTCCAGATTGAGTACCAGAGCTGCGTTCAGAACGTTTTTATATTCTGGAACGTTCAATTGAACGGAAACAGTGCTGTACTGAACGGCCAGTTTAAAAAAAATCGAGTTGGGTTGTGGGTTGGGGAACGCTGTCAGCATGACCACTTCTCTTTAAATACGTCACTCATTGCTTCAAGCCACACCTCGCCACATCCATCAAACGGGAGCAAACGTACCTTAAAAATCTGTTCAAGAACGTTTTTTTGTGGGGGGGAAACGTGTCGTTCAGTACAAACCGTTCCGCAACGTAGTAAAACTTCAAGCGAACTTGAACGCACCTCACGTTGCTAAGGGGAGAAGCTACAGAACCTGTTTTAACGGTTACCAGGGTTACCAGGGAGGAGATATCTAGTTAAGAGGAGGAACTACCTTTTATTAAAGGGAGGAGTTAGTTACCTGGGAACACCTTGAGAGGTCTGTTGATCTCCAGGCTGAGGACCAGGGCGCTGGCTGTGATGCTGAAGATCTGTCGAGGGGCAAAGTTCACTCCGTCGTTCACCTGGAAGTTGAACCCTCCAGACATGGCACCTTTTAGTGGGAACGACACAAATAAAACAAACAGATCCGATTCCCTTTCTGCCCCAAGACGATAAGCTTCAAGGGCTCGTAGTTATCAAGCGTCTCAGAGTAGGAGTAATGGTCTAGGATCAGTTTAGCCTTTCAGATCATAATGAATATGACTATATGGACGGGGGGGGGACCTGATCCTAGATCATAATGAATATGACTATATGGATGGGGGGGGGGGGGGGGACCTGATCATAGATCATAATGAATATGACTATATGGACGGGGGGAGACCTGATCCTAGATCATAATGAATATGACTATATGGACAGGGGGGACCTGATCCTAGATCATAATGGATATGACTATATGGACAGGGGGGGACCTGATCCAAAATCATAATGAATATGACTATATGGACAAGGGGGACCTGATCCTAGATCATAATGAATATGACTATATGGACAGGGGGGACCTGATCCTAGATCATAATGAATATGACTATATGGACAGGGGGGACCTGATCCTAGATCATAATGAATATGACTATATGGACGGGGGGGACCTGATCCTAGATCATAATGAATATGACTATATGGAAAGGGGGGGGACCTGATCCTAGATCATAATGGATATGACTATATGGACGGGGGGACGGGACCTGATCCTATATCATAATGAATATGACTATATGGACGGGGGGGGCCTGATCCTAGATCATAATGAATATGACTATATGGACGGGGGGGGACCTGATCCTATATCATAATGAATATGACTATATGGACGGGGGGGACCTGATCCTAGATCATAATGAATATGACTATATGGACGGGGGGGGGGGACCTGATCCTAGATCATAATGGATATGACTATATGGACGGGGGGGGCCTGATCCTAGATCATAATGAATATGACTATATGGACGGGGGGGGGACCTGATCCTAGATCATAATGAATATGACTATATGGACGGGGGGGGACCTGATCCTAGATCATAATGAATATGACTATATGGACGGGGGGGGACCTGATCCTAGATCATAATGGATATGACTATATGGACGGGGGGGGCCTGATCCTAGATCATAATGAATATGACTATATGGACGGGGGGGACCTGATCCTATATCATAATGAATATGACTATATGGACGGGGGGGACCTGATCCTAGATCATAATGAATATGACTATATGGACGGGGGGGGGACCTGATCCTAGATCATAATGAATATGACTATATGGACGGGGGGGGGACCTGATCCTAGATCATAATGAATATGACTATATGGACAGGGGGGGACCTGATCCTAGATCATAATGAATATGACTATATGGACGGGGGGGGGGACCTGATCCTAGATCATAATGAATATGACTATATGGATAGGGGGGGACCTGATCCTAGATCATAATGAATATGACTATATGGACAGGGGGGGGACCTGATCCTAGATCATAATGAATATGACTATATGGACAGGGGGGGACCTGATCCTAGATCATAATGAATATGACTATATGGACGGGGGGGGGACCTGATCCTAGATCATAATGAATATGACTATATGGACGGGGGGGGGGACCTGATCCTAGATCATAATGAATATGACTATATGGACAGGGGGGACCTGATCCTAGATCATAATGAATTGACTATATGGACAGGGGAGGACCTGATCATAGATCATAATGAATATGACTATATGGACAGGGGAGGACCTGATCCTAGATCATAATGAATATGACTATATGGACAGGGGGGACCTGATCCAACACTCCTATAGAGCTAGAATGTAAAAGGGTTCTTCGCCCTTTTGGGTTCCATGTGGAACCCTTTCCACAGAGTGGAACCATTTACATGTACTACATCCAACTACTACAGTAAATCCCTCTGGTATCTACTACTACAGTATACCCCTCTGGTATCTACTACTACAGTATACCCCTCTGGTATCTACTACTACAGTATACCCCTCTGGTATCTACTACTACAGTAAATCCCTCTGGTATCTACTACTACAGTATACCCCTCTGGTATCTACTACTACAGTATACCCCTCTGGTATCTACTACTACAGTATACCCCTCTGGTATCTACTACTACAGTATACCCCTCTGGTATCTACTACTACAGTATACCCCTCTGGTATCTACTACTACAGTATACCCCTCTGGTATCTACTACTACAGTAAATCCCTCTGGTATCTACTACTACAGTATATCCCTCTGGTATCTACTACTACAGTATACCCCTCTGGTATCTACTACTACAGTATACCCCTCTGGTATCTACTACTACAGTATACCCCTCTGGTATCTACTACTACAGTATACCCCTCTGGTATCTACTACTACAGTATACCCCTCTGGTATCTACTACTACAGTATACCCCTCTGGTATCTACTACTACAGTATACCCTTCTGGTATCTACTACTACAGTATACCCCTCTGGTATCTAATACTACAGTATACCCCTCTGGTATCTACTACTACAGTATACCCCTCTGGTATCTACTACTACAGTATACCCCTCTGGTATCTACTACTACAGTATACCCCTCTGGTATCTACTACTACAGTATACCCCTCTGGTATCTACTACTACAGTAAATCCCTCTGGTATCTACTACTACAGTATACCCCTCTGGTATCTACTACTACAGTATACCCCTCTGGTATCTTATCTACTACTACAGTATACCCCTCTGGTATCTACTACTACAGTATACCCCTCTGGTATCTACTACTACAGTATACCCCTCTGGTATCTACTACTACAGTATACCCCTCTGGTAATCTACTACTACAGTATACCCCTCTGGTATCTACTACTACAGTATACCCCTCTGGTATCTACTACTACAGTATACCCCTCTGGTATCTACTACTACAGTATACCCCTCTGGTATCTACTACTACAGTATACCCCTCTGGTATCTACTACTACAGTATACCCCTCTGGTATCTACTACTACAGTATACCCCTCTGGTATCTACTACAGTAAATCCCTCTGGTATCTACTACTACAGTATACCCCTCTGGTATCTACTACTACAGTATACCCCTCTGGTATCTACTACTACAGTATACCCCTCTGGTATCTACTACTACAGTATACCCCTCTGGTATCTACTACTACAGTATACCCCTCTGGTATCTACTACTACAGTATACCCCTCTGGTATCTACTACTACAGTATACCCCTCTGGTATCTACTACTACAGTATACCCCTCTGGTATCTACTACTACAGTATACCCCTCTGGTATCTACTACTACAGTATATCCCTCTGGTATCTACTACTACAGTATACCCCTCTGGTATCTACTACTACAGTATACCCCTCTGGTATCTACTACTACAGTATACCCCTCTGGTATCTACTACTACAGTATACCCCTCTGGTATCTACTACTACAGTATACCCCTCTGGTATCTACTACTACAGTATACCCCTCTGGTATCTACTACTACAGTATACCCCTCTGGTATCTACTACTACAGTATTCCCCTCTGGTATCTACTACTACAGTATACCCTTCTGGTATCTACTACTACAGTATACCCCTCTGGTATCTACTACTACAGTATACCCCTCTGGTATCTACTACTACAGTATACCCTTCTAGAATAATATGTGTGTACAGGTTTAGGATCAGGTCTTACCACTGTGGACGAACAGCAGCTGTCCCAGATGGATGTGTTTCAGGGTGAAGTTCAGGAGCGGCGTGGCGAGGGCACTCTTCAGCGCCAGGTGGCCATTTGAGGGCGGAGTCACTATCACCTGCAGCTCCTCAGGGGGCGTGTCCTCATCCTGGGCATCCAGGTCCTCAGAGCGGATCTCTGTGACCGACCCCACCCACACCTGGTGAGACAACCAATCAAAACCACTCACAAACTTGAGGAGGGAACCAATCAAATCCTTATATCTGTCACTGACCCCATCCACACCTGGGGAGACAACCAATCAAAATCACTCACAAACTTGAGGAGGGAACCAATCAAATCCTTATATCTGTCACTGACCCCATCCACACCTGGGGAGACAACCAATCAAAATCACACAACCTTGAGGAGGGAACCAATCAAATCCTTATATCTGTCACTGACCCCATCCACACCTGGGGAGACAACCAATCAAAATCACTCACAAACTTAAGGAGGGAACCAATCAAATCCTTATATCTGTCACTGACCCCATCCACACCTGGGGAGACAACCAATCAAAATCACACAACCTTGAGGAGGGAACCAATCAAATCCTTATATCTGTCACTGACCCCATCCACGCCTTAGCAAACAACCAAATCAATCACATTTAAAGGCCTTTTGTTTTCAACATATTTTAATTGGTGAATTCCAATATACATCTTACTCCTACCTTGTTTAAAAAGCCCTCTTCACACCACCATACGTCCCAAAGGGCTTTACTGTAACCCAGCCAAGACCCAACTGTTATTGGAAGCAAGTTACTAAGTGAAGCCTGCTTTGTGCACATAAGTGGTATTTGAAAAACAGCACTAACAACAGTAATTAACACTGGAGTGACCTCTGACTTGTAGTTTGTCTTTTCATGTCAGAACTAAAAACCACTTTTAAAAAGACAACTCGGGAACTCTGACATTTCTGACTTGAAAACTCGTAGAAAAATAAGCTTTGAGTTTCCCACCTGGAAAATATCAGAATCAACCAATCCCACATTAAAAAAAATATATATATATATAAAATACTCCAGTTTACACTCTGTCGTATCCCTCGATCACGTTTAGTGCTTAGTATATAATGTTGTAGTATACAAGAAAACTTTAGTAACGTTCTAAGAATGTTATTCTACAACATCTTGTTTTCTGTTCCATCTGATAAATCCATACTCATCCAGTGTCCCATCAGCCCAGCCAGCCAGCCAATTCATAAACTTGATCTCCACTGTAAAAAAGACATTATCTTCCCTTGCTTTTAGCCTAACGTTTGGTTTGGCTAGAAGCAAGCTCGGCTCGGCCTCGTACCTACGCCCTCGTGTACAATTGCGTTTATTTAAAAACATAGACATCTCTCTCTCCTCCATCTTGTTAAGTGTGTTCAGGTGTGTTGGCCGCGCCCACTAATTGGCCTCACCTGATCTTAATGAGTTCTTGTTTACTTTGAAATGGGGTCTGTTTGAATAGACTAAAATGAACAGCTTTATATGTGTAATAAAACAAGGGTATTTTAGCTCCATCCTTTGGGGTGCAGTGAACTAATTCTGTGGACAGAAAACACAAGGTTTGAATCTCACGAATGCGTGTCACAATAGAACGTGAATGCGTTTGCGTGATTCATGTCTAAGGGAAATTCATGTCCGTGTAACCTGTCTGTTCTTGGTGTTAAAAACAGTTTAACCTAAAATGTGTTATTTCCCTTTTCTCAAGTAAATTAGAATTCTATGTCCATTTCTTCTCAAAACAGAGTCATGTATTTAGTTGTTGTGTAACTTATTTAAAGTAATACCACTATTTTATTCCAAACAGTAAGTCCAGAACTGGTGTAGAGGGGACAGTAGAACCATAGCAGCGTTAAGTAAAGTGGTTACAGAGAGCCACCTTGTGGACACAATTCAATACCAGCTATCTATCCCCAATACTTGAAAGACATTGGTCTGTTGTGAGCCCGGTCTCTGTGTCTAACAGATGAACGGTTACAACATCAATATTAAATACTACATTTAAAAATATATCAACATATCAACACTATTGTCCGAGCTACAACATTCCTAGAACCATACAACACATATAGCTTTTATCAATCAGAAGCTTATCATAGAATATATATATAAATAACATACCTAGATGTATCTTCAAATCAAATCAAAGTTTATTTGTCACGTGCGCTGAATACAACAGGTGTAGTAGACCTTACAGTGAAATGCTGAATACAACAGGTATAGTAGACCTTACAGTGAAATGCTGAATACAACAGGTGTAGTAGACCTCACAGTGAAATGCTGAATACAACAGGTGTAGGTAGACCTCACAGTGAAATGCTGAATACAACAGGTGTAGTAGACCTTACAGTGAAATGCTGAATACAACAGGTGTAGTAGACCTCACAGTGAAATGCTGAACACAACAGGTGTAGTAGACCTCACAGTGAAATGCTGAATACAACAGGTGTAGTAGACCTTACAGTGAAATGCTGAATACAACAGGTGTAGTAGACCTCACAGTGAAATGCTGAATACAACAGGTGTAGTAGACCGTACAGTGAAATGCTGAATACAACAGGTGTAGTAGACCTCACAGTGAAATGCTTACTTACCAATAGTGAAAAAAAGGTATTAGGTGAACAAAAGGTAAATAAAGAAATAAAACAACAGTAAAAAGACAGGATATATACAGTAGAGAGGCTATAACAGTAGAGAGGCTATATACAGTAGAGAGGCTATATACAGTAGAGAGGCTATATACAGTAGAGAGGCTATATACAGTAGAGAGGCTATAACAGTAGAGAGGCTATATACAGTAGAGAGGCTACATACAGTAGAGAGGCTATATACAGTAGAGAGGCTATATACAGTAGAGAGGCTATATACAGTAGTGGCTATATACAGTAGAGAGGCTATATACAGTAGAGGCTATATACAGTAGAGAGGCTATATACAGTAGAGGCTATATACAGTAGAGAGGTTATATACAGTAGAGAGGCTATATACAGTAGAGAGGCTATATACAGTAGAGAGGCTACATACAGTAGAGAGGCTATATACAGTAGAGAGGCTATATACAGTAGAGAGGCTATATACAGTAGAGAGGTTATATACAGTAGAGAGGCTATATACAGTAGAGAGGCTATATACAGTAGAGAGGCTATATACAGTAGAGAGGCTATATACAGTAGAGAGGTTATATACAGTAGCGAGGTTATATACAGTAGAGAGGCTATATACAGTAGAGAGGCTATATACAGTAGAGAGGCTACATACAGTAGAGAGGCTATATACAGTAGAGAGGCTATATACAGTAGAGAGGCTATATACAGTAGAGAGGCTATATACAGTAGAGAGGTTATATACAGTAGCGAGGTTATATACAGTAGAGAGGCTATATACAGTAGAGAGGCTATATACAGTAGAGAGGCTATATACAGTAGAGAGGCTACATACAGTAGAGAGGCTATATACAGTAGAGAGGCTATATACAGTAGAGAGGCTATATACAGACACCGGTTAGTCAGGCTGATTGAAGTAGTTTGTACATGTAGATATGGTTAAAGTGACTCTTATGCACCTGCCAGTCTTACTAGATGTGTGAATTCTTCTTTAAAATCAATGTTATGAGATGTTTGACAATCAATCTATATTTCTCTAACATTAATGCTTAAACTATGACTAGAATAGAAAACCTGACTTGAAGTTTATGGTCTAATGGAGGTGCATCCCAAACGGAGCCCTATTCCCCTATATAGTGCACTACATTTTGACCAGGGCACATATACAGCAGATTGTGAGAAGAGACCAGTGCCCATAAAGTTATAGTCAAAAAGTAACGCATTATTTAGGAAAATACGGCGCCATTTAATTCAATTAGATGTTCTGAACCAAGACAAGAGCTGAGAGGAATGTGTGGCATTCAGGCTAAAGCACTTAGGATAACTAAAAGCTCTACTTATTGGTACTTCAAACACCTTGAACAGCTGGAAATCAGTCCAACTACACATTAGTACAGCCACACACACACACACACACACACACACACACACACACACACACACACACACACACACACACACACACACACACACACACACACACACACACACACACACACACACGTCTACAGTCACTCAACTCAGCGTGTCACACAGGAGACTGCTGAGGGGTGAACGGCTCATAATAATGTCCGGAACGGCGCTAATGGAGTGGCATCAAACACCTGGAAACCATTTGATACCATTCCACGCATTCCGCTCCAGTTATTACCGTGAGCCTGTTCTCCCCAATTAAGGTGCCACCAGTCTCCTGTTGAGTGTCTATAACTAGCTAGCAGATGGACAGCTGCCAGCTGGACAGACAGCTATACTGGCAGACGCCATGTCGTCGTCCTAAATGGCACCCAAAACCTTTTAGAGTGCACTACTTTAGACCAAAGCCCTATAGGGAATAGGATGCTATACCAATCATATAGGGAATAGGATGCTATACCAATCATATAGGGAATAGGATGCTATACCAATCATATAGGGAATAGGATGCTATACCAATCATATAGGGAATAGGATGCTATACCAATCATATAGGGAATAGGATGCTATACCAATCATATAGGGAATAAGACGCTATACCAATCATATAGGGAATAGGATGCTATACCAATCATATAGGGAATAGGATGCTATACCAATCATATAGGGAATAGGATGCTATACCAATCATATAGGGAATAGGATGCTATACCAATCTGATAGGGAATAGGATGCTATACCAATCTGATAGGGAATAGGATGCTATACCAATCTGATAGGGAATAGGATGCTATACCAATCTGATAGGGAATAGGATGCTATACCAATCATATAGGGAATAGGATGCTATACCAATCTGATAGGGAATAGGATGCTATACCAATCATATAGGGAATAAGATGCTATACCAATCTGATAGGGAATAGGATGCTATACCAATCTGATAGGGAATAGGATGCTATACCAATCATATAGGGAATAAGATGCTATACCAATCTGATAGGGAATAGGATGCTATACCAATCTGATAGGGAATAAGATGCTATACCAATCTGATAGGGAATAAGATGCTATACCAATCTGATAGGGAATAGGATGCTATACCAATCATATAGGGAATAAGATGCTATACCAATCTGATAGGGAATAGGATGCTATACCAATCATATAGGGAATAAGATGCTATACCAATCTGATAGGGAATAGGATGCTATACCAATCATATAGGGAATAAGATGCTATACCAATCTGATAGGGAATAGGATGCTATACCAATCATATAGGGAATAAGATGCTATACCAATCTGATAGGGAATAGGATGCTATACCAATCATATAGGGAATAGGATGCTATACCAATCTGATAGGGAATAGGATGCTATACCAATCATATAGGGAATAAGATGCTATACCAATCTGATAGGGAATAGGATGCTATACCAATCTGATAGGGAATAAGATGCTATACCAATCTGATAGGGAATAGGATGCTATACCAATCATATAGGGAATAAGATGCTATACCAATCTGATAGGGAATAGGATGCTATACCAATCATATAGGGAATAAGATGCTATACCAATCATATAGGGAATAAGATGCTATACCAATCATATAGGGAATAAGATGCTATACCAATCTGATAGGGAATAGGACGCTAATCAAATCAAAGTTTATTTGTCACGTGCGCTGAATACAACAGGTGTAGACCTTACAGTGAAATGCTGAATACAACAGGTGTAGTAGACCTTACAGTGAAATGCTGAATACAACACGTGTAGTAGACCTCACAGTGAAATGCTGAATACAACAGGTGTAGTAGACCTTACAGTGAAATGCTGAATACAACAGGTGTAGTAGACCTTACAGTGAAATGCTGAATACAACACGTGTAGTAGACCTTACAGTGAAATGCTGAATACAACAGGTGTAGTAGACCTCACAGTGAAATGCTGAATACAACAGGTGTAGTAGACCTTACAGTGAAATGCTGAATACAACAGGTGTAGTAGACCTTACAGTGAAATGCTGAATACAACAGGTGTAGTAGACCTCACAGTGAAATGCTGAATACAACAGGTGTAGTAGACCTCACAGTGAAATGCTGAATACAACAGGTGTAGTAGACCTCACAGTGAAATGCTGAATACAACAGGTGTAGTAGACCTTACAGTGAAATGCTGAATACAACAGGTGTAGTAGACCTTACAGTGAAATGCTGAATACAACAGGTGTAGTAGACCTTACAGTGAAATGCTGAATACAACAGGTGTAGGTAGACCTCACAGCGAAATGCTGAATACAACAGGTGTAGTAGACCTTACAGTGAAATGCTGAATACAACAGGTGTAGTAGACCTTACAGTGAAATGCTGAATACAACGGGTGTAGTAGACCTTACAGTGAAATGCTGAATACAACAGGTGTAGTAGACCTCACAGTGAAATGCTGAATACAACAGGTGTAGTAGACCTCACAGTGAAATGCTGAATACAACAGGTGTAGTAGACCTTACAGTGAAATGCTGAATACAACAGGTGTAGTAGACCTTACAGTGAAATGCTGAATACAACAGGTATAGTAGACCTTACAGTGAAATGCTTACTTACAGGCTCTAACCAATAGTGCAAAAAAAGGTATTAGGTGAACAATAGGTAAGTAAATAAATAAAAACAACAGTAAAAAGACATTTGATAATAAGAGTAGCAAGGCTATATACAGTAGAGAGGCTATATACAGTAGAGAGGCTATATACAGTAGAGAGGCTATATACAGTAGAGAGGCTATATACAGTAGAGAGGCTATATACAGACACCGGTTAGTCAGGCTGATTGAAGTAGTTTGTACATGTAGATATGGTAGAGAGACTATATACAGTAGAGAGGCTATATACAGTAGAGAGGCTATATACAGTAGAGAGGCTATATACAGTAGAGAGACTATATACAGTAGAGAGGCTATATACAGTAGAGAGGTTATATACAGTAGAGAGGTTATATACAGTAGAGAGGCTATATACAGTAGAGAGGCTATATACAGTAGAGAGGCTATATACAGTAGAGAGGCTATATACAGTAGCGAGGCTATATACAGTAGAGAGGCTATATACAGTAGAGAGGCTATATACAGTAGAGATACTATATACAGTAGAGAGGCTATATACAGTAGAGAGGCTATATACAGTAGAGAGGCTATAACAGTAGAGAGGCTATATACAGTAGAGAGGCTATATACAGTAGTGAGGCTATATACAGTAGAGAGGCTATATACACTAGAGAGCCTATAGACAGTAGAGAGGCTATATACAGTAGAGAGGCTATATACAGTAGAGAGGCTATATACAGTAGAGAGGCTATATACAGTAGAGAGGTTATAAATGTCACGACTTCAGCCGAAGTCGGTCGCTCTCCTTGTTCGGTCCCTTCCTTCAAGCCATCGCCGATCCACTTTTCATTTTCCATTTGTTTTGTCTTTGTTTTACACACCTGGTTTCAATCCCCCCAATTACTTGTTCATTATTTAACCCTCTGTTCCCCCATGTTTGTTTGTGAGTGATTGTTTACCTGTTCATGAATGCGCACGTTAGGCTGGTTACGCTGGGTTATGTTAAACCCTTATTTGTATTTCGTGTTAGTTTGTGCCGTGTGCTTTTGGGTCGCCAAATAAAAGGCTCCGTTTTGCTACCAACTATCTGCTCTCCTGCGCCTGACTTCCTACAGCCCGTCACGCATACCATTACAGAATCACTCACTAAACGGAGTCAGCAGGAGCAGATGGCCCCCCTTTGGCGGTCGAGGAGCGCGTCCAGCAGCACACGACCATGTTGCAACGTCTGGGCACCGCCATGGATCGCGTGCTGCAGACGATGGATAGATGGGAGAGAGAAGGAGGTCTTCCAACGCCTACACCAGCCCCACTACAGCAGGCCCCACTGTCCACCCCTCCTTCACCCGGTTCTAGCGGGATTCGGCTCGCACTCCCGAGGAAGTATGATGGGACGGCTGCCGGATGCCAGGGGTTCCTACTCCAGCTGGAACTCTACCTGGCGACCGTCCACCCGGCTCCTTCGGTGCGTGAGAGTGTGTCCGTCCTCGTCTCCTGCCTCTCAGGCAAAGCCCTGGAGTGGGCCAACGCCGTATGGAGTGAAGGAGACGCGGCGCTGGACCATTACGCAGAGTTCACCCGCCGCTTTCGGGCAGTTTTCGACCACCCGCCTGAGGGTCGAGCGGCGGGTGAACGTCTGTTCCACCTGAGGCAGGGGACGAGGAGCGCGCAGGATTCCGCTTTAGACTTCTGGACCCTGGCGGAATGGAACGACAGGGCCCTGATCGATCACTACCGGTGCAGTCTGCGCGAGGACGTCCGTCGGGAATTGGCCTGCTGAGACACTACCCTCACGTTGGACCAGCTGGTGGACCTGTCCATCCGGCTGGATAACCTGCTGGCTACCCACGGACGTCCGGATCGGGGCCTGTCAGTTCCATCCCCCAGCACCTCCGCTCCAACGCCCATGGAGCTGGGAGGTGCTGCACTTAGGGTGACCGGTGGAGGGGCCATTCCCTGCACCATCTGTGGCTGCAGAGGGCACACTGCGGGTTGGTGCTGGGGGGGTTCCTCAGGGAGTCGAGGCAGCAGGCAGAGCACTATCGTGTCACCCCAGGTGAGTCGGCACCAGGCTCACCCAGAGCCCCCTGTTGCTCATATGTATGTGTTTATAAAATTTCCTGAGTTTTCCCCGCATTCCCAGCATAAAGCGCTTGTATATTCAGACGCAGCTGGGAATTTTATTGACCGTTCATTTGCCCATAGTTTAGGGACCCCCCTTGTTCCTGTGGATATGCCGTTCCCTGTGCACGCCCTAGATAGTCGACCATTAGGGTCAAGGCTGATTAGGGAGGCCACCGCTCCACTAGACATGGTTACGCAGGAGGGTCACAAGGAGAGAATCAGTTTCTTGCTTATTGATTCTCCTGTGTTTCCCGTGGTGCTGGGCCTACCCTGGTTGGCCTGTCATGACCCTACTATTTCGTGGCAACAGAGGCTCACAAGGGGTGGTCACGAAAGTGGTCAGGGAGGTGTTTAGAGGTTTCAATCGGTGCGACTACAGTGGAAAGTCCAGACCAGGTCTCCACCGTGCGCATTCCCTCAGAATATGCCAGTTTGGCTCTCGCCTTCTGTAAGAAGAAGGCGACTAAATTACCACCTCATCGACGGGGGGATTGTGCGATAAATCTCCTGGTAGACGCAGCACTTCCCAGGAGTCACGTGTATCCTCTGTCACAGGAGGAGACGGCGGCTATGAAAACATATGTCTCTGAATCCCTGGGGCAGGGATACATTCGGCCTTCCACTTCACCTGCCTCCTCGAGTTTCTTTTTTGTGAAGAAGAAGGATGGAGGTCTGCGCCCGTGTATTGACTATCAGGGTATCAATCAGATTACTGTGAGGTACAGCTACCCGCTGCCTCTCATCGCCAGTGCGATCGAGTCAATGCACGGGGCGCGCTTCTTCACAAAATTGGATCTCAGGAGCGTCTACAACCTGGTCCGTATCCGGGAGGGGGACGAGTGGAAGACGGCATTTAATACCACCTCTGGGCACTATGAGTACCTCGTCATGCCGTACGGGTTGATGAATGCTCCATCAGTCTTCCAATCCTTTGTTGACAAGATTCTCCGGGACCTGCACGGGCAGGTGGTAGTGGTGTATATTGATGACATTCTGATATACTCCGCTACACGCGCCGAGCATGTGTCCCTGGTGCGCAAGGTGCTTGGTTGACTGTTGGAGCATGACCTGTACGTCAAGGCTGAGAAATGCCTGTTCTTCCAACAGTCCGTCTCCTTCCTAGGGTACTGCATTTCCACCTCAGGGGTGGAGATGGATAGTGACCGCATTTCAGCCGTGCGTAATTGGCCGACTCCCACCACGTTAAAGGAAGTACAGCGGTTTCTAGGGTTTGCCAACTACTACTGAAGGTTTATCCGGGGTTTTGGTCAGGTAGCGGCTCCCATTACCTCACTGCTGAAGGGAGGACCGTAGTATTTGACCCCCTCTCAATCAGAAAGATTTCTGGCTCCCAGGTGTCTTTTATACAGGTAACGAGCTGAGATTAGGAGCACACTCTTAAAGGGAGTGCTCCTAATCTCAGCTTGTTACCTGTATAAAAGACCCATGTCCACACAAGCAATCAATCAATCAGATTCCAAACTCTCCACCATGGCCAAGACCAAAGAGCTCTCCAAGGATGTCAGGGACAAGATTGTAGACCTACACAAGGCTGGAATGGGCTACAAGACCATCGCCAAGCAGCTTGGTGAGAAGGTGACAACAGTTGGTGCGATTATTCGCAAATGGAAGAAACACAAAAGAACTGTCAATCTCCCTCGGCCTGGGGCTCCATGCAAGATCTCACCTCGTGGAGTTGCAATGATCATGAGAACGGGGAGGAATCAGCCCAGAACTACACAGGAGGATCTTGTCAATGATCTCAAGGCAGCTGGGACCATAGTCACCAAGAAAACAATTGGTAACACACTACACCATGAAGGACTGAAATCCTGCAGCGCCCGCAAGGTCCCCCTGCTCAAGAAAGCATATATACATAAGCACATATACATGTCCAATACAGTCCTATATGACAGGTCCTGTACTGACACCAGTCCTATATGACAGGTCCTGTAATGTCACCAGTCCTATAGGACAGGTCCTGTACTGCCACCAGTCCTATAGGACAGGTCCTGTACTGTCACCAGTCCTATAGGACAGGTCCTGTACTGTCACCAGTCCTATAGGACAGGTCCTGTACTGTCACCAGTCCTATAGGACAGGTCCTGTACTGCCACCAGTCCTATATGACAGGTCCTGTACTGTCACCAGTCCTATAGGACAGGTCCTGTACTGTCACCAGTCCTATATGACAGGTCTACTGTTGCCTGTCCTATATGACAGGTCCTGTACTATCACCAGTCCTATCTGACAGGTCCTGTACTGGGTCCTGTCCTATATGACAGGTCTACTGTCACCAGTCCTATATGACAAGTCCTGTACTGCCACCAGTCCTATATGACAGGTCCTGTACTGTCACCAGTCCTATCTGACAGGTCCTGTACTGTCACCAGTCCTACATGACAGGTCCTGTACTGTTACCAGTCCTATCTGACAGGTCCTGTACTGTCACCAGTCCTACATGACAGGTCCTGTACTGTCACCAGTCCTATCTGACAGGTCCTGTACTGTCACCAGTCCTACATGACAGGTCCTGTACTGTCACCAGTCCTATCTGACAGGTCCTGTACTGTCACCAG
The DNA here is from genome assembly GCF_901001165.1 of Salmo trutta. Lineage (NCBI taxonomy): Eukaryota > Metazoa > Chordata > Actinopteri > Salmoniformes > Salmonidae > Salmo > Salmo trutta. Next base: position 43,112,639 of record NC_042983.1, on the reverse strand, counting down.
TCCTACATGACAGGTCCTGTACTGTCACCAGTCCTACATGACAGGTCCTGTACTGTCACCAGTCCTATCTGACAGGTCCTGTACTGTCACCAGTCCTACATGACTGGTCCTGTACTGTCACCAGTCCTATCTGACAGGTCCTGTACTGTCACCAGTCCTATCTGACAGGTCCTGTACTGTCACCAGTCCTATCTGACAGGTCCTGTACTGTCACCAGTCCTATATGACAGGTCTACTGTTACCTGTCCTATATGACAGGTCCTGTACTGTCACCAGTCCTATCTGACAGGTCCTGTACTGTCACCTGTCCTATATGACAGGTCTACTGTCACCAGTCCTATATGACAAGTCCTGTACTGCCACCAGTCCTATATGACAGGTCCTGTACTGTCACCAGTCCTATCTGACAGGTTATATATGACTAGTTGTATAGGATGTATTATAGATGCAGGCTAGGAACCTACAGAATACATCTAGTGACCTAGACTGTTGCTATGGGGTTTATTTTTAAATCGGGGCCATTTCCATTGGACTATTTGAACTGCACTCTCTTCAGGAAGTTAAACTCCACAACTCATTTAACTGACAGTGCATTATTTACGCTCCGGATGATCTCATCTACTATTCACCTCTTTGATTCAAATAGAAAACGCAACTGTTTCCATTTTCCAACCTTTAAAATAGACTTGTCCCAGTTCACCATACTATCCTTGTACAATGTTGTCTTCCCAATGAGAGAGAAAGCTGCTCGGCATCACAGACAATCAGTTTTGGAATCCTCCTCCACATGGCTGGCATACCTTACCACTAGCCTCCCCCCCCACCCCCCCCCCCCCCCCCCCCCCCCCACAACATAGCTGGCATACCTTACCACTAGCCCCCCCCCCTCCACAACATAGCTGGCATTCCTTACCACTAGCCTCCCCCAGCCCAGTCCCAACACTGCCTGCCCACATCATGAAGCATATTGACTGACCGCTGCCTAAGCCTTGTTGCCAGAGACGAACTGCCAGAGCCACCCAGCAGGCCAGCAAGTAAAAAAAGAACCAGGGTCTACATTCCAAATGGCACCCTATTCCCTATATAGTGCACTACTTTAGACCAGAGCCCTATTCCCTATATAGTGCACTACTTTAGACCAGAGCCCTATTCCCTATATAGTGCACTACTATAGACCAGAGCCCTATTCCCTATATAGTGCACTACTATAGACCAGAGCCCTATTCCCTATATAGTGCACTACTATAGACCAGAGCCCTATTCCCTATATAGTGCACTACTATAGACCAGAGCCCTATTCCCTATATAGTGCACTACTATAGACCCAGAGCCCTATATAGTGCACTACTATAGACCCAGAGCCCTATTCCCTATATAGTGCACTACTATAGACCAGAGCCCTATTCCCTATATAGTGCACTACTATAGACCAGAGCCCTATTCCCTATATAGTGCACTACTTTAGACCAGAGCCCTATTCCCTATATAGTGGACTACTATAGACCAGAGCCCTATTCTCTATATAGTGCACTACTATAGACATTTGACATTTTGACATTTTAGTCATTTAGCAGACGCTCTTATCCAGAGCGACTTACATTTCATACATTTCATTTAATACATTTTTTTTTTCTTCGTACTGGCCACCATGGGAATCGAACCCACAACCCTGGCGTTGCAAACACCATGCGTTGCATACACCATGCTCTACCAACTGAGCTACAGGGAAGTTAGTTGACCAGAGCCCTATTCCCTATATAGTGCACTACTATAGACCAGAGCTGGTAAAAAGTATAGTGCCATTTGGGATACAACCAGGGTCGACTAAATATTTGCATATCTCACCCCGAGGACCCTGTTGGCCAGTGATGACTGGAGGACTCACCCCGAGGACCCTGTTGGTCAGTGATGACTGGAGGACTCACCCCGAGGACCCTGTTGGTCAGTGATGACTGGAGGACTCACGCTGAGGACCCTGTTGGTCAGTGATGACTGGAGGACTCACCCTGAGGACCCTGTTGGTCAGTGATGACTGGAGGACTCACCCTGAGGACCCTGTTGGTCAGTGATGACTGGAGGACTCACCCTGAGAACCCTGTTGGTCAGTGATGACTGGAGGACTCACCCTGAGGACCCTGTTGGTCAGTGATGACTGGAGGACTCACCCTGAGGACCCTGTTGGTCAGTGATGACTGGAGGACTCACCCTGAGGACGCTGTTGGTCAGTGATGACTGGAGGACTCACCCCGAGGACCCTGTTGGCCAGTGATGACTAGAGGACTCACCCTGAGGACCCTGTTGGTCAGTGATGACTGGAGGACTCACCCTGAGGACCCTGTTGGTGGTGATGACTGGAGGACTCACGCTGAGGACCCTGCTGGTCAGTGATGACTGGAGGACTCACCCCGAGGACCCTGTTGGCCAGTGATGACTGGAGGACTCACCCCGAGGACCCTGTTGGTCAGTGATGACTGGAGGACTCACCCTGAGGACCCTGTTGGTGGTGATGACTGGAGGACTCAGCCTGAGGATGCTGTTGGTCAGTGATGACTGGAGGACTCACCCTGAGAACCCTGTTAGTCAGTGATGACTGGAGGACTCACCCGAGGACCCTGTTGGTCAGTGATGACTGGAGGACTCACCCTGAGGACCCTGTTGGTCAGTGATGACTGGAGGACTCACCCTGAGAACCCTGTTAGTCAGTGATGACTGGAGGACTCACCCTGAGGACCCTGTTGGTCAGTGATGACTGGAGGACTCACCCTGAGGACCCTGTTGGCGGTGATGACTGGATGCTGGTCGTTGACGGCTGTGACCTGGATGTACACGGTGCAGGGAGAGCTCTGTTTCCTCAGGCCTGTGTCGTTGGCCACCACGGTGAAGTTGTCTTCTAATGTCTCACTGCTGTCATGGATGTAGTAGATTAACTCCTGCTCAACCTAGAGGGGGCATGAGGGTCAAAATGGAGTCAGAAACTTTGATTGGAATGTTATTTTAATATAAGGTGTCTTTTGAGTGTCTATAAAAAAAAAATCATGAGGTGAAGAAGTTAGAGGTAACATTTTACTTAAGTCATACAGGTATACGCTGTCATAATGCATTATAAGACTTCTTACAAGTGTCTATGAACTGCTTATAATGTGGTATTAGATTGATTACTCGAGATGATCTAAACTAAACCAAGGATCCTGAGGAACTCATATAGTAATAGTTTTAGGTTGTGTAGAAATATATAAAACTATCGAAATATTTAAAAATATATATATTTGTAGAATTACATATACAGTATTTTAATGTCTCCTTCTTCAACATGAGAACAAAAAAAAGAGAGAATAACAGAGTCTTACCTGACGTCTGGTGAAAGACAGCACAGGAACCCCGGGGTAACGTGAATGTTCTATATATCCATTCTGTGACGGCTCAGTCAAACTGTACAGGAAGTTGAGGCCAGAGAAGTGTCGGTTGGTGACCCTGAGCACTTCCTGTGTCAAGGCCTTGGACCCGCCCTCTCTCAGGGTGAAATTGGACACCTGCAGTGGTAGAAGGAATAGCATTTATTGGAAGCTTGCAGTCATAGATGAATTATACACTAATTTACAAATGTACATAAAATGTATGATAGCACAATAATTCTACAATTCAAAACAATACAATAATTCTACAATAACAAAACAATAATACCTGGAGTGGGATGAGGCGGGGGATTATGTCCACGGATATCCTGATATTATTGACCTCTGTGACACCGTTGGAGACGTCCAATAGGAATGTGTCGTTGACCTAAACAGGAAGAAGAGAGTTTTACATTGACCTTTTAGTCATTTAACAGTCCTTTAAAATTCCAGTCAATTCAGGAAATACATAGAAATTACAATTATTTTTCAATGTTTTTAAAATTAAGAAAAATGTGAATTTTGTTTACTTCCTGAATTGACCCCAACCCTGTAAAGACCAGTGCAGTGGCCTGGGGTGGTCCAGTCTAATGGATAGTACCCTCATCCTTCTGAGACATACCGCTCTCCCTACTTCCCTGCCTATTTTTCACTCTCTATTCATTCAACTTAAAATACAGTAGAGGGGCTTAGTAGTAAGAAAAGACAAGTGTGCCCTTGTTAGCGGAAGAAAGGCAAGTCCAACAGACCTGGCCAAGGTCTGTCTGTCTTGGTAGTGGAAGACGTGGCCAAGGTCTGTCTGTCTTGGTAGTGGAAGACCTGGCCAAGGTCTGTCTGTCTTGGTAGTGGAAGACGTGGCCAGGGTCTGTCTGTCTTGGTAGTGGAAGACGTGGCCAAGGTCTGTCTGTCTTGGTAGTGGAAGACGTGGCCAGGGTCTGTCTGTCTTGTTAGTGGAAGACGTGGCCAGGGTCTGTCTGTCTTGTTAGTGGAAGACCTGGCCAAGGTCTGTCTGTCTTGTTAGTGGAAGACCTGGCCAAGGTCTGTCTGTCTTGTTAGTGGAAGACCTGGCCAGGGTCCGTCTGTCTTGGTAGTGGAAGACCTGGCCAGGGTCCGTCTGTCTTGGTAGTGGAAGACGTGGCCAAGGTCTGTCTGTCTTGGTAGTGGAAGACCTGGCCAGGGTCTGTCTGTCTTGGTAGTGGAAGACCTGGCCAGGGTCTGTCTGTCTTGGTAGTGGAAGACGTGGCCAAGGTCTGTCTGTCTTGGTAGTGGAAGACCTGGCCAGGGTCTGTCTGTCTTGGTAGTGGAAGACCTGGCCAGGGTCCGTCTGTCTTGGTAGTGGAAGACGTGGCCAGGGTCTGTCTGTCTTGTTAGTGGAAGACCTGGCCAGGGTCTGTCTGTCTTGGTAGTGGAAGACCTGGCCAGGGTCCGTCTGTCTTGGTAGTGGAAGACCTGGCCAAGGTCTGTCTGTCTTGGTAGTGGAAGACCTGGCCAGGGTCTGTCTGTCTTGTTAGTGGAAGACGTGGCCAAGGTCTGTCTGTCTTGGTAGTGGAAGACCTGGCCAAGGTCTGTCTGTCTTGGTAGTGGAAGACCTGGCCAGGGTCTGTCTGTCTTGGTAGTGGAAGACGTGGCCAAGGTCTGTCTGTCTTGGTAGTGGAAGACCTGGCCAGGGTCCGTCTGTCTTGGTAGTGGAAGACGTGGCCAGGGTCTGTCTGTCTTGGTAGTGGAAGACCTGGCCAGGGTCTGTCTGTCCTGGTAGTGGAAGACCTGGCCAAGGTCTGTCTGTCTTGGTAGTGGAAGACGTGGCCAGGGTCTGTCTGTCTTGGTAGTGGAAGACCTGGCCAGGGTCTGTCTGTCTTGGTAGTGGAAGACGTGGCCAGGGTCTGTCTGTCTTGTTAGTGGAAGACCTGGCCAAGGTCTGTCTGTCTTGTTAGTGGAAGACCTGGCCAAGGTCTGTCTGTCTTGTTAGTGGAAGACCTGGCCAGGGTCTGTCTGTCCTGGTAGTGGAAGACCTGGCCAGGGTCCGTCTGTCTTGTTAGTGGAAGACCTGGCCAGGGTCCGTCTGTCTTGGTAGTGGAAGACGTGGCCAAGGTCTGTCTGTCTTGGTAGTGGAAGACCTGGCCAGGGTCTGTCTGTCTTGGTAGTGGAAGACGTGGCCAAGGTCTGTCTGTCTTGGTAGTGGAAGACGTGGCCAGGGTCTGTCTGTCTTGGTAGTGGAAGACGTGGCCAGGGTCTGTCTGTCTTGTTAGTGGAAGACCTGGCCAAGGTCTGTCTGTCTTGTTAGTGGAAGACCTGGCCAAGGTCTGTCTGTCTTGGTAGTGGAAGACGTGGCCAGGGTCTGTCTGTCTTGGTAGTGGAAGACGTGGCCAGGGTCTGTCTGTCTTGGTAGTGGAAGACCTGGCCAGGGTCTGTCTGTCCTGGTAGTGGAAGACCTGGCCAAGGTCTGTCTGTCTTGTTAGTGGAAGACCTGGCCAAGGTCTGTCTGTCTTGGTAGTGGAAGACGTGGCCAGGTTCTGTCTGTCTTGGTAGTGGAAGACGTGGCCAAGGTCTGTCTGTCTTGGTAGTGGAAGACCTGGCCAGGGTCTGTCTGTCTTGTTAGTGGAAGACCTGGCCAAGGTCTGTCTGTCTTGTTAGTGGAAGACGTGGCCAGGGTCTGTCTGTCTTGTTAGTGGAAGACCTGGCCAGGGTCTGTCTGTCTTGGTAGTGGAAGACCTGGCCAGGGTCTGTCTGTCTTGGTAGTGGAAGACCTGGCCAGGGTCCGTCTGTCTTGGTAGTGGAAGACCTGGCCAGGGTCTGTCTGCATGTCAGCCCTCACCCTTCTGACACACATTGTCTTCTTTACTTTCCTGTCTTTTTGTCTCTAAAACATTCAAGTTAAAATACAGAAGGACAAAAAGTCAAGTCCAGCAGACCTGGCTGGGGGTCGTCTGCATGTACTGGATGTTGCCAGCGTTGACGTCTTCCTGGGAGAAGGTCTGGACGGGGATCTGTTCAGTTCCAACATACTGCTCCTCAGCCTCCACGAAGCACCGCAGGAACCCGTGTAGCGGAGCCACCTTCACTGTAAATACAATCTCAGATGGCAGGTTGTCCTCGTGGGTCACCTGGAACAGACAGACAGACAGACAGAGGTTGGAGGCTAGACACAGTGGACAGAGGCTATATACTGTCAAGTATGTCTGCGTCCCAAATGGCACCCTAGTCCCTATATAGTGCACTACTTTTGACCAAGGCCCCCATAGGGAATAGGGTGCCTTCCCCACCTCTGAGATGTTTGGTGTCTAAAGAGGTTAGTTCACGTTTGGTGTATCACTTGGCATCATGTTTCACGTTTGACGTGTTACTTGACTGAAGCTCAGGAGTTAGAATGAAATACTGTACCGGAATACTGAACGACTTGAACCAATACTGACAAATATGTAAATAACATGAGAAAACGGTTTGATCAAACGATCTGTGTAGAAATATTGCTAAACAAAAACACAAATATATTCTAAGCTACGTCAATCATTAACACATTCCCAAACCAGTTACTCATTCAATCATGAATTCCTTAATTCACCCATCTATCCATCCATCCATTCATCCATCCATCCAATAACTCACCCTTCCATCCATTCATCCTTCCATCCATCCATCCATCCAATAACTCACCCTTCCATCCATTCATTCATTCATTCATCCATCCATCCAATCATTCATCCATTAGTCCATCCAATCATTCATCCATCCATCCAATCATTCATCCATTCATTCATACATCCATCCATCCAATCATTCATACAGCCATTAATTCATCCATCCATCCAATCATCCATCCATTCAATCATTCATACATTCATCAATCCATCCATTCATCCAATCATTCATCCATACATCCATCCAATCATACATCCAATCATACATCCAATCATACATACATCCATCCATCCAATCATTCATCCATCCATCCAATCATTCATCCATCCATCCAATCATTCATCCATCCATCCATCCAATCATCCATCCATCCAATCATTCATTCATCCAATCATCCATCTAATCATACATCTAATCATACATACATCCATTCAATCATCCATCCATCCATCCAATCATTCATCCATCCATCCAATCATCCATCCAATCATTCATCCATCCAATCATTCATCCATCCATCCAATCATACATCCATCCATCCAATCATTCATTCATCCATCCATTCAAACATCCATCCAATCATTCATCCATCTATCCATCCATCCAATCATTCATCCATCCATCCATCCAATCATACATCCAAACATCCATCCATCCAATCATACATCCATCCATCCATCCAATCATACATCCATCCATCCATCCAATCATCCATCCATCCATCCATCCAATCATTCATCCATCCATCCAATCATTCATCCATCCATCCATCCAATCATTCATCCATCCATCCAAACATCCATCCAATCATTCATCCATCCATCCAATCATTCATCCATCCATCCAATCATTCATCCATCCATCCATCCAATCATCCATCCATCCATCCATTCAAACATCCATCCATCATTCATCCATCCATCCATCCATTCATACATTCACCCATCCAATCATTCATCCATCCAATCATTCATCCATCCATCCAATCATACATCCATCCATCCAATCATACATCCATCCATCCAATCATACATCCATCCATCCATCCAATCATTCATTCATCCATCCATTCAAACATCCATCCAATCATTCATCCATCTATCCATCCATCCAAACATACATCCATCAATCATTCATCCATCCATCCAATCATACATCCATCCATCCAATCATACATCCATCCATCCAATCATTCATTCATCCATCCATCCATTCAAACATCCATCCAATCATTCATCCATCTATCCATCCAATCATCCATCCATCCATCCATCCAAACATCCATTCATCCATCCATCCAATCATACATCCAATCATACATCCATCCATCCATCCAATCATCCATCCATCCAATAATTCATCCATCTAGCCATCCAATCATTCATCCATCCATCCATCCATCCAAACATACATCCATCCAATCATTCATCCATCCAATCATTCATCCATCCATCCAATCATACATCCATCCATCCAATCATACATCCATCCATCAAATCATTCATTCATTCATCCATCCATTCAAACATCCATCCAAACATCCATCCATCAATCATTCATCCATCCATCCAATCATACATCCATCCATCCAATCATTCATTCATTCATCCATTCAAACATCCATCCAATCATTCATTTATCTATCCATCCATCCATCCAATCATACATCCATCCAATCATTCATCCATCTATCCATCCAATCATTCATCCATCCATCCAAACATCCATCCATCCAATCATACATCCATCCAATCATTCATCCATCCAATCATTCATCCATCTATTCATCCAATCATTCATCCATCCATCCAAACATCCATCCATCCAATCATACATCCATCCAATCATTCATCCATCTATCCATCCATCCAATTATACATCCATCCAAACATCCATCCATCCAATTATACATCCATCCAATCATTCATTCAATCATACATCCAAACATCCATCCATCCAATCATTCATCCATCCAAACATCCATCCATCCAATCATTCATCCATCCATCCAATCATCCATCCAAACATCCATCCATTCATCCATCCATCCATACATTCATCCATACATCCATCCAATCATCCATCCATTCATCCAATCATCCATCCATACATCCATCATTCATCCATCCAATCATTCATCCAATCATTCATCCAATCATCCATCCATCCAATCATTCATCCATCCATCCATCCAATCATCCATCCATCCATCCAATCAACCATTCATCCATCCATCCATCCAATCATTCATCCATCCATCCATCCAATCATCCATTCATCCATCCATCCATCCATCCATCCAATCATCCATCCATCCATCCCCAACCCAGACAACATACATACCTCCAGTCTACTCTGGTCAATCTTCACAGGTTTGCTCTCCTCCACCAGAAAGGTGTTGTTGTGCTGAAGGATAGGGGGCCTCTGATGGCTCTCCAGGTAAACCTTAACGTTGATTCTGGCATTCAGGACGTGACCTTGAACCTTAACCGTCACACTGAACCAGTCCGCCAGGTTCTTGCTGTCATCATGGCGATACGAGACGAGGCCCTTCTTCAGGTCGTGCTGTGTAAACTCCACTGAGATGTTTCCGTGGCGATACAGCCAGCCGTTCTTAGGAGGCTCGGACACCTTGTAGGTGACTTCGCTGTCATCACGGACATTGAGGTTCGTGAGGACGCTGAAGTTACCGGTGGTTACGGTCACTTCCTTTCCCTTCTGGACCAACAGACCTGTGAATGGATGAATTAATTAATTCATGGATGAATCAATGAATAAATGGATGGATAAATTAACAAATAAATTAATGAATGAATGAAAAAAAAGGGTTGCCACAGCCATCTCATTACAACAACACACAAACAATAATTGAGGATGAAAATAAATAAATCGTAGCTGGGGGAAAAAAACACAAAAACGTCAACAGACATTTTCACAGTGGTCTTTGTTCACACAAGTGCAAAATAACGGGCAGCTTGAGCAAGACTGACTACACTCCAAAGGCATTGTACATAATGATTCAATTGATTCTTCGCAAAGCCCCGCTGCAGAATTTAGGGCAACCAAAGTCGCAACGCTCCAATGGATAGCAACCGTTGTCGGGTCCGACACCTCGGACAAACTCAAGTTTTAATCTCATGAAAGCCAGTGAGGGCTATGGCAACAACTGCGAGTTTTCTTCAAAAAAATAAATGTTTTAACGGCTAAATAATTGAACAGTACACCTGGAGTACTTCTGAAATGTAGGAGAAATGTTGGAGTATTTTTCAAATCCAAAATGTTACTATTGTGGCCTCCCGGGTGGCGCAGTGGTCTAAGGCTATGCCACCAGAGATTCTGGGTTCGAGCCCAGGCTCTGCCACAGCCGGCCGCGACCGGGAGGCTCATGGGGCGGCGCACAATTGGCTCAGCGTCGTCCGGGTTAGGGAGGGTTTGGCCGGCAGGGATAACCTTGTCTCATCGCGCATTAGCGACTCCTGTGGCGGGCTGGGTGCAATGCACGCTGACCAGGTCGCTAGGTGTACGGTGTTTCCGGTGCGGCTGGCTTTTTGGTGCGGTGTTGTTGGTACGGCTGGCTTCCGGGTTGGATGTGCGTTGTGTCAAGAAGCAGTGCGGCTTGGTTGGGTCGTGTTTTGGAGGACACATGGCTCTCGACCTTCGCCTCTCCTGAGTCCGTACGGGAGTTGCAGCGATGAGACAAGACAGTAACTACTACCAATTGGATACCACGAAGTTGGGGAGAAAAAAGGGGTATAAAAAAGATAGCTCTCATTGACCATCAAATGTTGCTAAAGATAGCTAGCTAGCCACTTAATATAACTTGTTTTTCTCAAAATGTATGTTAGCTAGCTAAATTAGCTATGTTATGAATACATCTCCCCATCTGCTGTCGACATCAGAATACGAATTGAGACCACTAGTTAGCTCCAAAAGGGGTTATAGAATTGACTTCATGCTGATAGCAATTCAGTGTCAAACTACACTATAAATTTGACCAGGTTCCCGTGAACAAATTGTAATGACAACATACCCAAGAGTGTAGTCTGTATTAATTTTCAATGTATATTAGAAACACAGTTTGAGATCATTGTGAGGGGATAAGGCCAGTAGGTTGAATAGGGAATTGGGCTTCCCGGGAAAAATGTTGTCCGAGGTTGCAACAGTAACCAAAGGGGGTTGGGGCTTAGCGAAAGGGTCAATTGTAAAATATTCTCAGCATATGAAATATTAAATATATACACACATACCTGTGTTGTTGCCGAGGCTCAGGAATGGGTCGTGGGCTGTGACGTCCAGCAGAGTAGAGACTAAGTGTTTCCCGTCGGACACGAACAGCACAAAGCGTCCAGAGTTCACGCCTCGATGGAGGAACAACACTCTCTTCTCTTCCAGGTCCTTCTGGGTGAACTGGAACAGCCTGGAGGTCAGGAAAGTTTAATACAAGTGTCACTCCACAATACATCAAAACAGTTGTATTCTGTAGTCCAGTGGTTGTAGCCCAGAAGTCCCAGTAATTTGTTGTAGCCCTGCTGAGTTCTCCTGATTCACCTATTCAACGGCTTGATGATTAGTTGACAAGTTGAATCAGGTGTGCTAGCTGTGGAATCGATCAAATACATGGAACATCTGGGAGTCCCAGAGGAGAGATTTGAAAAAACCACTGCTGTAGTCCACAACCCTAACACACCAGGTGGTCTTAAGGTACTGAGCCTAGCCTCATCCAGTCAACATAGCCAACTGACAAGACATATTAAAGAGTAAAAACAACATTGTGGACCACTCATGTTTGAGACAATATAGAACATCCATAGACAGTCAAAATACATTATATCATTAATATGTACAAAAAAAACTAAACAAAAAGTACCTGAGAGAGGTGTCGTTTACCAGAACCAGGTCTCCCATCGGGATTCCCCGTCGCGTGTAGACCAACTGCCCGTCGCTGAAGTCCGAGTCTGCGTCATGGTAACAGAGATCGTCCAGGGTTAGCAACCGCTGCCCATCCCTTACCACGTGGAAAACTTTATCGACAATGCGCACTGGCTTTTCGTCATTAACTAGCTGGATGGATATGTTGAACGTCCCTTCTTTGGATCCGACTTCATCGTCCGCGACGAAGGATTTGGACTCCTGACTAGTGGAGGCTATGAATGTGAACTGATCCTGAGTGGTCTCCGTGTCGTCATGTATGTACATTACGCGCTCCTCCAAGAGATCCTGGTTGCTGAATGTTAGGATGTTGTTGTAACTGGCGTTAGAGTTGGACAGGTTGATCCGTGCTAACTTCCCATGTTTGGGGCTACTTGTAACGGTGTAGTACAACTCCTTGGTGCTAAGAGTCTCTGCAAACAACTCGTCTTTTGTGATGAGTTTACTCTCTCCCTCCATTATAGATAGTTTGTAATTTCTTATAAATACGCTGTTGACGTCAGCTTTTATTGAGATCTGGAAATCGTAACTTTGTGATTGAGCATGCTTGGAGAACACTTGGAATTTAAACGTGTCACTTGTGTCTTCGTATGGTCTGTCGACCAGTTCGTATTGAACCTTTAGATCAGTGACATTTCTTTGGCTGAAAGTTGAATTTTTCTTCAATAACTCGTTAACAAGGAGAAGTTGTCCTTTCTTCGGCGAGGAGAGAACTCTGAAGTGCAGATCATCCTCTGATAGTGTCACAACGTCCACTGTGGCATAAAGATACTGTGAGTCCAACGTCACTTTCCGAACTTTATTAATATCGGCCATTACGTTCCTGACTAGGTTATAATGTACCCACTTCACTGTGACCGGAAAGACCAGTTCAGTATCAACTCTTCCTGCTACAGTGACCTTGCATTTGAAGTAATCCGTAGCATTGGCAGTCTGGATTTCTTGGAAAGTGCTGAGGTACCGAAGGCGTTCTTTCTCCAGTAGCCTTTGAGAGAAAGAACCGGTGGGCTTCCATTCTCCGCTGGAGTGAAGCCTCTGAAGTTCCCCATACTGAGGAGGCTTGACGACATCATATCGGATGTCCACCACTTGATTCACAGCATTGGTCTGAATGGCCAGTTGCTTGTTACTGATCACAGCTACCTCACCTTGAATGATCTCAAGCCCAGTGTTGTTGGCGATCTTATACTCCAAACCTATGGCCATGATCCTCAGAACCACCGTGTTGCTCACCTTGTCTCCATCACTGACCCTCAGCACGATCCTGGAGTTCCTCACCCCAGTGTGGACATAGTTCACCTTCCCTTCCTCTAGATCAGAATGGGAGAACGTGGTCACTGCGGTGTCGGGGTTATCTCCCACCTCCAGATAACCAGCGTCAGGGTTCAGGTTCCCCAGGATGGAGAAGACCAGGTCGGTGTGGTTGCTGTCAATGTCTGTGGCTTTCAACACCTCTTTGGTTAGGAGTTTTCTAGAATTCTCCAACAGGACAAAGAGGTTCCCCTGAGGCAGTCTGAGCTCTGGGGCGTCATTGGTGGGGGTCACTGTGATGTTGTAGCGGTACCTTCTCGTCCCCTGCAGGTATGTGGGAACCACCTTCCTGGAGGAAGAGAAGATAGAGAAGGTGAAAAAGTCTTCTGGGTCCTCTGATCCTCCGTGGATGTACATCACCCTGCCGTGCCACAGGTCCAGCATGCTAAAGATGTTCTCCTCTTGGTCCTGGTCCACATCCAATCGTATCTGACCATGCACCGGCTGCTCCTGGATCCGGAACATGATTTGAGACTGGCGTACCCCGAGCTTCTTGAAGTCCAGGTGCACCTTGATGTGCTTGGACTCTAGAGACCCACGCCCACCCTCTGAGACTACAAGGTTCCTGAGCAGCACGAAGTTGGCCCCGTACTTCTTGTCCAGCCCCCTGGCCAGAGTGAACATAGGGAATTCTGGGGTGGGGGTGACCGAAGTGGGATCGAACCGGGAGTTGGGGACAGTCGGGATAGTAGTTGGACCCATCGTGGTCGAGGGCTCTGGTTCTTTCTCCGGCTCGCAGCCCACCGATATATCTTTAGTGACTACAGCATTAGGCAGACCCATCATAACCCCATTGACTTTCATGTCCTTCAGGCAGCCCTTAAAAGAACCTCCTCGGACTCTGTTTCCCAACACAGACACCAGACCCATCTTCCTTACTTCTGAACGTGTGCTGTCATCAATGCCCCCCACAAACAGCGACCCTCTCAGCTGGAGTCCCTTGGAGCGAGAGCTGATGCTAGTCTTCACCGTCTCCTTGTCCACTGTCAGCTGGAGGGTCTTGGGGCTGAAGAACATCTTCACTGAATGCCAGTTCCTGTCATTGATAAAGGTGAGGGATTTAAGTTCTGTCTTGGTGCCTCCTTTAACCACGATGGCCACCAGCAGCCCCTCTTGGATTTCAACTGCCACAAAGTCCCCCTGTCTGGCCGAGTTGTACAAGACAATCCCCTCTTTAGCCGAGGTGTGAACCACACACTCAAACAGCGCCTCTTGCTGGTTGTGGGAGACGTTCCAGGGTGGCAGGGAGACATACGCTCTTGAACTAAAGAAACTAACAGGATCCTCCTCGCCGGCAAAGAACTGGGGACTACAGCCCAAAGAAACCTCATAGACACTCTTGAATCCAGGGTACGGTCTCAACGACGATAGCATATTGTTCTCGTTGAAAACAGCCTGGTCCACGCACCCCCTGAATCCTGTTAGGTCATTGGGTAGATAGAGCTTGTCTAGGCCTCCAGACCCGCCGACGTACAGCCCGTCCTGGATAGTAAGATCCTGCTTCTGAGACCCGTGCCCAGGCATCCTGAGGCTGGTGTGGGAGTACTGGTCCATAGTTAGGGTGACATTATAGCGGTCGTGGAGGAGCTCAGCAGTGTGCCAGGCCAGGTCGTTTAGTTGGGTGCTGCTCTCTGATCTCAGCAACCGCTCACCATACCCCAGGTCCAGCTTCACCTGAACAGAGGAAGGAAGAAGAGACTTATATATATATATATATATATCTCAATTTAAACTGGAGTTTTAAACTTCAACATTTACTGTCATAAAACCTAACCCAACCGTTAAGCCTAATCATAACCAATTGGAATGACTTGCCTATTCATAATCACTAAACTTAATTAACCAATCACATTGTTGCCTTGAGATAGAGCTGATCTTAGAACAAGACTGAATAGCACAACACCACTAAGCCAGATACACATTGTGTTTTGTCACACTCACTCATATTGCATAACTACATTACTATTCAGTAGTATTTATATTTTAGTGAGAGAAAAAAAAAAACCTTTTTTCCATTTTGGTTCTATTCATTCTTAGCATTTAAATAAGAACATGTCCCAATTTTACTGTAATTTAAAAATAAAATAGACATTCTCAGCATCACTTGGGAATAATCACCCTGACACTTGTTATCATTATGTTATCATGAATACATTTCCTATTTATGATGTCACCTGCAGTTAAAACAGAGAGTTTTGTTTCCGCCTGCAAGCAGGAAGACCCCTATTATCTTTGTCCATGTCTCTGTGCCAAATGGCACCCTATTCCCTATTTAGTGCACAACTTTTGACCAGGTCCCTTAGGGCACCACTATATAGGGAATAGGGTCCCATTTGGGCTGCCGTCTGCGTCTCTATGGAGCTCTGCATCGGGAGGAAATGGCCTGTCAAGGCTTGCTACTGAGTCCCAGCTATACAAGCAGGGTTTCAAGACAACACGACAGCAATGCTAATCTCTAAAACTGATTAATTCGGAAAGAGACCTCAAGCCTGAGAACAAGTCGAAAGAGGAAGAAAAAAATAAACTTTAGTGAATTTGTTGTCCTAAGTTGGTTTAAGGGTAAGGATGAGCAGTTTTCACCCAGTTCTCTTGCTCCACTCAACAGAAAATCCACGCAGTGCAATTGTCAACGCATCTTACATTTCACTCCCACACACGAAAAGAAAAGTGTAGCCAGGGAGAACTTTTTCCAGTCGCAAGGATTTCTCACATGTGAGGTTTCTTTCTATTGAACACGTCTCTGAAAAGGTCTATCTGTCTCCTCGCTTGTTTTTTGTGATTTCATCACAAAAACCTTATAGTGAGAAGCTAAGTTTAACCGGTATCTTCAAGCAACAAATGTATTTCCTTATTACAGCTCTGTCAGCACAGCTCACGCTCTCTCCTGGCCCAGAAACACTGAGGCCAGACCACCATGCTTGCAACATAAACCCTTGTAACCTACAACCCGAGCTAAGACTTTTGAGGTGGGCTCTATTTTAAACCATAACAGAGATTGCAGACAGTAACGTAAACCAGAAACTGCTGTGTTCCTCTATGTCTTATTGATCAAATTGTAAAGCCAGTATAATTTCTGTTTTGTAGCTTGTAGAGGAGATTGCGGAAATATAAACCAGTAGCAGAAACTAGATTCCAAAGCCAGTTCATTAATAGGAGCATTACAGTGCCTTCAGAAAGTATTCATACCCCTTAACTTTTCCACATTTTAGAACAGAAATACAGACATATCTTATTTACATAATTATTCACACCCTTCTGAGTCAATACTTTGTAGAAGCACCTTCGGCGGCGATTACAGCTGTGAGTCTTTCTGGGTAATTCTCTAAGGGCTTTCTTGGTAAGTCTCTAAGGGCTTTCTGGGTAAGTCTCTAAAGGCTTTCTGGGTAAGTCTCTAAGGGCTTTCTGGGTAAGTCTCTAAGGGCTTTCTGGGTAAGTCTCTAAAGGCTTTCTGGGTAAGTCTCTAAGGGCTTGCCACACCTGGATTGTGCAACATTTGACAATTATTATTTTCTAAATTCTTCAAGCTCTGTCAAATTGGTTGTTGATCATGGCTAGACAACCATTTCCAGGTCTTGTCATAGATTTTCAAGCTGATTTAAGTAAAAACTGTAACTCGGCCATTCAGGAACATTCACTGTCTTCTTGGTAAGCAACTCCAGTGTAAATTTGTCTTTGTGTGTTAGGTTGAACCAGGTCTTTCTGTAGGATTTTGCCTGTGATTTTTTAATCTTTTTTATCCTGAAAAACTCCCCATTTCTTAATGATTACAAGCATACCCATAACATGATGCAGCCACCACCATGCTTAAAAATATGGAGAGTGGTACTCAGTAATGTGTTGTATTGGATTTGCCCCAAAGATAACACTTTGTATTCAGGACAAAAAGTGAATTGCTTTGCCTCACTTTTTGCAGTATTACTTCAGTGCCTTGTTGCAAACAAGATGTATGTTTTGCAATATTTGTATTCTGTACAGGCTTCCTTCTTTTCACCTCTGTCATTTAGATTATTATTGTGGAGTAACTATAATGTTGTTGATCCATCCTCAGTTTTCTCCTATCACAGCCATTAAACTCTAACTGTTTAAATGTCACCATTGGCCTCATGGTAAAATCTCTGAGCGGTTTCCTTCCTCTCCGGCAACTGAGTTAGGAAGGACATCTTTGTAGTGAAAATGTAATTAATAACTTGCTCAAAGGGATATTCAATGTCTGCTTTAAAAATAGGTGCCCTTCTTTGCGAGGAAACCTCCGCTGTAACACAATGTGGAAAAAGTCAAGGGGTGTGAATACTTTCTAAAGGCACTGTATCTCCTGGAACATGACTATGAATAAACATTTCCAGGATATCAGATCGATGGTGACCTCTGAATGTAACATTTACTAATTTCACCATTTGAATGCATCTACAAATGAAATGACCTATCAATGTGCACAACTCTTAAAGTTGCAATATGTATGTTTTTTTTGGGGCAACCTGACCAAATTCACATAGAAATGTGAGTTATAGATCTGTCATTCTCATTGAAAGTCTAAGAAGCAGTAGTTCTATGTGCGGTGTTTCTATGCTTCCCGTTCTTAAGATTTGATTTTAGGTATTTTACTTTCGGTTTTGTACACCAGCTTCAAACAGCTGAAAATACAACATTTTTGGTTATGGAAAATATATTTTACAGCGGTTTGGATGGTACAATGATTCTCCACAGTATACCTGCTTGTTTTGTCACATAAACTGAAATTAGGCAAACTATTTGAATTTTAGCAACCAAAAAAATGGTGGAGAACCTTTAATATACAGTCACAACCTCACCAACTGTATTTCTAACAACATTTTTACATTTTAGTCATTTAGCAGACGCTCTTATCCAGAGCGACTTACAGTACTGAATGCATACATTTCATACTTTTCTTTCTTCCTGTACTGGTCCCCGTGAGAATCGAACCCACAAGCCCGGCATTGCAAACACCATGCAAACACCATGCTCTACATGCTCTACCAACTGAGCCACACTGTATTTCTAACAACCTCACCAACTGTATTTCTAGTTGTTCTGAGGGAGCCTCAACATACGCACCCCTTACAAATATGCGATAATGTGGCTAAAATGACATTGTAAACAACAGCCAACTTTCCCGGGACATAGACATGTCTTATATAGGCAGAAAGCTTAAATTATTGTTAATCTAACTGCAGTGTCCAATTTACAGTAGCTATTACAGCGAAAAAATACCATGCTATTGTTTGAGGATAGTGCAGAACAACAAAATACTTTTATCACGGCAACTGGTTTGATACATTCACCTCTGAAGGTAAATAATGTATTTACATTCAGTAATCTTTCTCTGATTTGTCATCCGGAGGGTCCCAGAGATAAAATGTAGCATAGTTTTGTTTGATAAAATCAATTTTTATATTAAAATGTAGTTTGAACCCCTGCTGTCTCTGGCCCCACAGCCGGCCATCTAGATGTGTGAAGGTAAGTGTTTTTCTGTAGGGAAGCTAACGATGCTTCATGTATATAATTACTGGGAGTGTGTAAACTTACATTTTTTATTTCCATAGCATTTTTGTATGTTCTCTACAGTTATGTACTTGAAAATGTATAAATTGACCAATTCGGCACCTTTGTGCAAACTCCTGTCAGACTTGATACAAAATATTGTGCAGCGATGTAATTCTTCACTGGATCAGTCTGAAACTTTGCACACACACTGCTGCCATCTTATGAACAACCTCTAAATTACACCTGGAATCCTACATCACTGTCTGGCCTTTCTCTTGCATATCAAAGATGATACAAAAAAATAAAACAGAAAATGCATGTTTTTTTTGTTTGTATTATCTTTTACCAGATCTAATGTGTTATATTCTCCTACATTAATGTCACATTTCCACAAACTTCAAAGTGTTTCCTTTCAAATGGTACCAAGAATATGCATATCCTTGCTTCAGGGCCTGAGCTACAGGCAGTTAGATTTGGGTTTGTCCTTTTAGGAGAAAATTGAAGAAGAAAAAAAGAGACCGATCCTTAAGTGGATTTCTATAAATTAAGCCGATATTAAATTTCAGCTTCTTAACTAGCTCTTCCGTATGTTTTTTAAATGTCAAATTTTTATCAATCCAAAAGCCCAGATATGTATAGGTATGAACCTGCTCTATGAAAAGAACCATCCAATGAATAAATGTTTAAGCCATCTGAAATATTTCCACGAGAATTTGAAAACAGATTAGATCCATCTGTATTAGATGAATATGTATACAGATTTTAGCAGACACTCTTATCCAGAGCAACTTACAGTAGTGAATGCATACATTTCATACATTTTTTCCCCCATACTGGTCCCCCATGGGAATCGAACCCACAACCCTGGCGTTGCAAACACCATGCTCTACCAACTGAGCCACACGAGACCCACAGTTATGTACCACAGATGACACAGTCATGTACGCTATTGTCCCTACCAATTTGATTTATATATTAAACCTTTAGTAATATCGAGGTAACTTGACACCGTCAGAAAGCACACACTGTGCAAGACGCCACGTCGAGGCCCATATCAGACAACTTTTGAATGAGTAGGGGAATGAGTAGGGGATGGTCGACAGTATCAAAGGCCTTGGATAGGTCTATAAATATGGCAGCACGGTCATTCCTACGATTTAAGCAATTTAACATATCATCTAAGACATGTGTAGCAGCAGAAATGGTGCTAAGACCAGGGTTAAAACCAGACTGGTGAACATTAACAATACCATTACATTAACAATACCAATACCATTATGTACATTAACAATACCAATACCATTATGTACATTAACAATATAATTACATTAACAATACTATTACATTAACAATACCATTACATTAACAATACCATTACATTAACAATACCATTACATGAACAATATAATTACATTAACAATACCATTACATTAACAATACCATTACATTAACAATACCAATACCATTATGTACATTAACAATACCATTACATTAACAATACCATTACATTAACAATACCATTACATTAACAATATAATTACATTAACAATACCATTACATTAACAATACCAATACCATTATGTACATTAACAATACTATTACATTAACAATACCATTACATTAACAATACCATTACATTAACAATATAATTACATTAACAATACCATTACATTAACAATACCAATACCATTATGTACATTAACAATACTATTACATTAACAATACCATTACATTAACAATACCATTACATTAACAATACCATTACATTAACAATACCAATACCATTATGTACATTAACAATATAATTACATTAACAATATCATTTGAAGTTAAAAACGTTCTTAGCTGAGTGTCTGCAAGTGATTCTAATATTTTTTCAAGGAAAGATAATTTAGAAATTGTCTGGTAGTAATCTAATTCTGTCTGCCTGTCTGTCTGCCTGCCTGTCTACCTGCCTGTCTGTCTGTCTGTCTGCCTGTCTGTCTGTCTGTCTGTCTGTCTGCCTGTCTGCCTGCCTGTCTGTCTGTCTGTCTGTCTGCCTGCCTGCCTGTCTGTCTGCCTGTCTGTCTGTCTGTCTGTCTGCCTGCCTGCCTGTCTGTCTGTCTGTCTGTCTGTCTGTCTGTCTGCCTGCCTGCCTGTCTGTCTGTCTGCCTGCCTGTCTGTTTGTGTTATTGTGCTGAGTGACTGACTGTCAGCTGGGAGCTGGGATAGAGACATAGCTGGAGGTGTGTATGTAACGTGTGTGTGTGTCTGTTGGCCTGAATGTACGTGTGTGTGTGTGTGTGTGTGTGTGTGTGTGTGTGTGTGTG